>NC_092057.1:21641613-21941613 GCF_039877785.1 Chaetodon trifascialis
CATCAAACCTCAGAAGCTGCACTTCAACATGGAGTTTCAAATGAGGTTCTCCTCATGATTTGTAGTGGCTCACGTTTAGTTTGCTTCATGTTGTGTTTTCACTTTCTGCTAACAACAAATACATTGTGTTATCTGTAGACCTTGTTCATTAACCAAGATCTTGTGTACTGTGCCATTTGAAACAATAAAAGTGAATGTTCAGATCCCTTTTCTGCAGACTAAAGAGGAAGAGTTCTGTTTAACAATTGATCTGTTGTTCAGATAACAACACTCACTGCGCCAGTTAGCCAGCGCCTCAACAGAAACCTCGATCAGGTGTCAAAGATAAAGGTGTGTTTCGGTCATTACACCGGCACAAATACATGACTCGTCCTTTCATAATGGTTTGATCTACATTCTCTACCAACACAGGATTGAGCATTACAATGACATAAAAAAGACGCACTATTCATTCCCTCTGTTCAGTTTGTTGTGGTTGACACAAATAACTTGACACTAAAATGTAAAATCTGCTGCCTGCTAACGAGCGTGAGATGCAAGTGAAAGCCCTCTAATGGCCTTTGAAAGGTTTAACACCAAACCTCAAACATAAAATTTCATACTGAGTCTTTAACAGCTGTGCTGCACTTAAATCATAGAAGACACATCAAAGCAAGTCATTTATTATCACTTTAATTTTACAGGGGAACCACAAGTACTTTAAAAGAAGGTTATACAGCGCTGTACATTTGGGAGTAGTACTGACAGACTTGATAGTCATATCTTCTCCCGTTAAATACTATTCATTTAAATGTACTATAATCTTATAATGATACAGTGATACAATAAAAGCTTGTGTAACTGGTCCTGCAGCTTTTCTGATATGTCGATATCATTTTTGTTGGGACTGTTATTTCCTTGTAATTTTTTTCCAAAAAAGGAAAATAAGAGTTATGATCAAAAACCATACGACAGGCAGAAACTGCCAGGCTGTAATCCTGTATGACTCCCAATTCACTCACACAATAGAGAGAAAGAGAGACAGAGAAAGGGAGATGGGAAAAAAGAGATACAATTTTCATGTTCTGAAGGCTGGTCCGTGATGGAAAAGGGCATCAGTTCATAGCGAGGCGCAGAGCAGCGCAAGATATATTTTGCACTTTCTGCAACCTCGACTCTTACTCTGCCCGACCATCAACCTGCTCGAAGGTTCACTTCCATAGCTGCGTGCTCAGAGTCTGGCCAGATCCAGTGGCGGCCCACCCACCCATAGCTGATGGAGGCTGCCCGAAGGCCATCTGGCCACCTGCACCGTTCAGAGTCAACCCTGACATCTGCTGATTCACCTGAGGACGACAGAGAGACAATTAACATTAGAGCATACTATCATTATACAGTAAGAGTTTGGGGCACAGCCTCTGTTTCAAAGCCCTACATGTGCTGCCATCTGGTGGCTGGTGGATGCTCGGTCCACGCCCTGCATAGTAAAGCACTATGCTGGGTGTGAAATTAAGCACACATGTGCCACAGACTCGAGCAGGACGCTCAACGTCAGTTTATTATTAGCGTGCAGCTGCTTTTTAAATGATCTCTTACGATGTCAACATACCTGACCCATGTTCCATGGAGCCTGTTGCCCGGGCTGGATGGCGTACATGCCCTGAGCAGGCATCATGCCCGCAGGCATCGCACCGGCCTGCGGTCCCATCATCCTTGGCGCCATGCCCATCACGCCGGTGGCTGGGGCGTTCCCCATGAAACCATTAGGCATTGTCATCCCAACCATCATACCCGGACTGGGCCCCATCATGGCTGCCCCGCTCTGAGCCATCATGGCACCCATGACGGTTGTAGGCGGCATGGCCGTGCCCATGCCAGGGAAGGCCTGATAACCAGCAGTGGCCTGGACAGGAAACTGCATCTGGGAGGGGCCCATGAACATGCCAGCTGAGGGGAGAGGAGGACGGAGGAAAGAATGTTATGGGTACAAATCTAACCTTCAGTATTTTAATGTGAGCCGTGGATTTCCAAAACGAATGCTTTTTAAAGTTAAATACTGAGCTGTGTTTAAAGCGCCTGTTTGTCAGGCAGGAAGTTAGGAAAGCTCTGTAGGACAGTGTTAGGACAAACAAGCATCTACTGGATCCTTGTGGATTCTGTTCACCACATCCACAGATCTCAGCGTTCATTTTCAGGTTCCATAATCTGGAGGTTTTGGGGGGATGTAAACAGAAAATGTTATGTGAGTTAGCCGTGGGCTACACCTTGAGCTGGGACTTTTAGCCTACATTTGTTCATATTTTGGGAGGTTAGCTTAATGAAAAGTATGGATGACCCGATGCCAGCAGCAGGACTGATACTTTGCACATGTACTTGTACTTATAAAACCACTCTGACATTACCGCACCCGATACCGCTTCACGGCAACATGGCATTAACCTCGTCAGCTGAGCGTGCAGTAATGTCAGCAGTTTGGAGATATTTTAGGATGAGTGATGATGAGAAAAGTAGAGCAGGCTGCAAACTACGCTCTGTGTAATTGTCAAGGGGAGTGAAAAGTAGCTCCTTTAACACAAGCAATGTGATCAAATGTCTGAAAAAAAACAACACAACGCAGAGTTGAAGGAGTTTGCGACGGCTCGCTGCAGAGGGTACTCATGACTGTGTGGCACTGACGGCACTGCAGGATGAATGTCAGGGAAACGCTGGTCGTGGCACTCTCATCACGTCAGGCAACACCGCTGAGGTTGACTCATGTTTTGGAGCAGCGCCACACAGAGGCGGTAATTTAAGGCTTAAAAACGTGATTCTTTTGGCCTGACTGGGGTCCCACGCAGCCTGTAAAACTACAGGGGAAACACTGCACTAACAGGAGCTCTGACCCAGCACACTGCTTTTAGTGACCAGCCGTATTATTTATATAATATGGGATTTCAGCGTCTTGTCAGTGAACTGGAGCCAAGGTATGAGATTCCCAGCAGTCACCATGTCACACACACCAAACTACCAAACAGTGGCTCATCAAGCAGCTCTGGAGTTACAAGGAACATGTGTTTTCTATAATTTCTACGTTCATTTGTGAAGGAGGTAGGGTTTGTTATCAAACCTCAATATGTTTTGGTACAGACCACTCATAATCTCTCTGGCTCAGACTTTGATCAGATAGTTCCTGATTTAAATCAAATATCTTATGTTTAGACAGTATTTAACATAAAAAAAATCATTTCATTTCTCAATGTATCGAGAGAAGTAATGTAGATAAGATGAGATTCAACAATCAGAAAATTATTATGTCTTATGAACAAGACAACAGCACAAAAAAAGGACTTATGCAGCATTTCACAGTACAGCGTCCTCACCAGCGGGGGCCTGTTGGGACATGCTGTTGGTTCCATACAGGGACAGGATGGAGTCCTTGGACAGGGGCTTCTTGGCCATGTCGTCAGTTTTAGTGGTGCTACTGCTGTCACTGAACAAGTCCAGGTCTCCCTGTCCTGACCCTGAGCTGACTCCTCCTGCTGCTGCTGGAGCTGCTGGAGCTTGTGTGGGAGTACTGGCCACGTTACTGGAGCTCACCTGAGAGGAGGAAACACAAGTCCACTTTCTGAAAAATTGTTGATGAAAGCATGAAATAACAGAGAAAGTGTGAAATAACTTGTTTAAGATGAAACATCAGCAGCTTAAACTTTGGCCGTTTTACTCATGAAATAAGAAAATAGTCCTCACACATCTGCTTTGACTCCCTGTGTGCTGCCCTGACACGACCCAGCAAACTGAACCAGCAAATTACCATCAACAAAGCTTTGATGATTAAATACGAGACACTTCTCACATAGCTGTGAGAGTGCACAGCATGACATGAGAGCAAGTTTACGACCTGGTTACCACAACGGCAAACAGCCGTCAGCTGTTGTTGTCATGTTTTATTCATTTAGAAATGGGGCGATAATGGCCTGGCCTGCATAATGACGCTGCACCTTTCAGTTGCGGCCTGTTGGCAGGATGTTAGCAGCTGGTGCAGCCATGAGGCGGTGAGGTGGTGATTAAATGCTCTACACCTGACAGAAAGTTATTTTCCAATACTATCCGTGCCATGACACAGCAGTGACAAAGTGGTGTCACCAGTGGATATTTTATGTAATAGAAACGTATTTTTATGGTTTGCATAAATAACTAAATTCAGACTTGCTTGGTAATGCAGCAGCAGGGTAAGTTACAGCAGACAAAAGGCAACTTCATGCAGAGCCGTTTTCGTTGAGTAGATGCAGTAAATAAAGAAAAGCTGGACAAGGCTTTTGAGAGCACAGCGAACAATATTAAAAAGCAAACAATTACTCTACTAATTGAAGAGTCAATTATCAGAAGGTGAATCCATAACACTGTAAAATATCTTTGGGTTCATGTTTATAAACACAAGACATCACTTACGGGTTATGAAGACCCCGATGAAGGTCATTTATCACCGCTGTACGTTGAACGATTAATCAAACCAATAACAAATGAATTGCCGCTGACAATGATGACTGGTCGCAGCCCTGTTTATAATGATTGCCTCATTAGCTGCGTTCATCTTCATGTTCTCTCAGCACTGCTGTTGCTGTCTTGTGTGCTATTGATGTTGATGGTTATCATTTCACTTTAGATTTTTTACTGCACGCTTCGTTTCAGTTTCACAGCTAGACAGCCATTACAGTCAAGCTCTACTTAGCAATATTAAGAAGTTAGCACCAAGTCTGGACGAGGGGCCTCTTGCATGGTTTTACCTGAGAAAACTGAGCTGCGGATGTGGACGCAGGGAGGGGGTTGGACACCATGGGGCCAAATATATCCAGGTCGTTGTTGTTCTGGCTTGTGCTCGTGCTACCATTGTTAGTTGATGCAGCTGCCGGTGCGTCTGTGACAGAACGGTGAAAAAGACGGTTTTAGAGGTAGAAAATATGCTTACACTGTGAGAACAAACAACCCTGTGGGACTATTTCAGAACAGAGCTTAACTCACAGATGAGTTCCAATAATATTCTACCTGAATTCACTGAGAACTGATGAAAGACCATGAATAAAATCCTTCTACAATAAGTAACTGCTTGTGTTTGTTAATGAGAGAATATGTGCTGTCTGTATATTCGTTGAACTGCGGTGCCCTCCCAGAGCTGCAGATCTGCCCACACAGTAAGTGTAACGTTTGAACAATAAAGAATTAATCAGCTTACCCTTATCAGCTCATTGACCACAAAAAACAATGAATCCAAATAATGTAAAGCTCCTCGATGCCAATCAGTACCATAAACGTATCGTTTTCTTTTACACTGTAAACAAAAACATTATTCCTACGATGTTCAATTATATCAGAGCTCTCTCTCGTTGAAAAGACAGACGGACACGTACACAGATGCACACACAGGCAATAACATATTGCTCTACACCACCATTTGACCATGAGAACACTTGAATAGAAGCACAACTGCATGCGTGTCAAGGCAGAAACATCCACATAACTGCTACTTGTACACTGCTGCAAGTGATCCAGCGACGGATCCACGAGCAAAGCCAGACCTGAAAACCAGAATGAGCTCAGAGGAATCACTCAGCTGTGATCAGACGCCTCCTCCTTCAATAATGCATCAAACTGGCGCTTGTCCCTCTTCATCGAACCAGTTCACTGATTTTCCTGGTAACATTAAACACTGATCCTCCAAAAACTTAAATGTACAAAACAAGAAGTTGCTAGTCAGTCGCAAATCTTGGTAGCAAACCACAGAGTCAGCAGCTTTAGCATTTCCTCCAGCTATCTTTGAAAAAAATAACTTGTAAAGGTCCTCTATGTCACACAGACGCTACAAACTGAAAAAGGGGAACACGGTGAGCCTTTGAAAACCCGACGCTTTACACACAGGGACAAGTTTACAGAGGTGACACCAGCTGAAGATGAGACTGTCATGGTTTGTCCACGCTGGACCACAACATCTCAGTTCAGTACAGCTCCCCCCTGCTGTGATGACGCCTTGAAAAGGTTTACATCACTGCCATGACGTGCCACAGCACCAGCATGCTACACCAAGCCAGCTGCAGGCACCCCGCGCTCATCGTGTATACAGCAAAATTCCAATAGTCTGTGGTTCATAAATGTTATATACATACTAAATATCAGTGTGAATATCAGTAATCAAGAATTACACGGCACCGTGAGCCCATAACAACTCAAAACTCCCAGCTGGATGCGTTCATAGTCATTCAATCATTTATTAGATCTGCAGAAGTGGCAATAAAAAGAAAACGATTACAAGCTGAAACCTTATTTAGCCTGATTCCCTGAATATCTCAGTCAGCACCATTCATGTGACACATTTCAGATGACTTTTATTATACAGTGATACAAGAAGCATGAAGACTCTCACCGAGGCCTAGCAGGTTCACAGAGGGTTCTGAAGCCTTAGCAGGGCTGATTTTGGGAAGTGGCCTCGACTCTTCACTCTATAAAAACAGAAATTTGTTTTAAAAAAGCACTGAAAACAATGCTGGACGTCATGTTTCTACAACTCACAAAGGAGTGAATGTGAGACACTTACCTTCGTGTAGGATGACACCTTGCTCACTCTGTCTGGCTCCCTCTCCTTCTTACCATCTTTGGGCTGAAAAAAACAAAAGACACTCAACGTGACAAACAGAAGAACTGACGCCAGCTTAAACCCATCCAGAGTTTCCCGGTGCCGGTCAACGTGTCCTGGAAGATTTCCACGTCCCAGACAAACAGGACAAATTCTTCTCAAATATCATCTGTGATTATGGACCCTATTTTTCCATGTTTTTGGGTGTTCGGTGACTAAAGGGCACAACAGTGTTTGAAACTGAGTGCAACAGCAGGCAGCTGTGAAATAGGCTGCAATGTGATCCCTCCAGGTGTTTGCACACCGGCAAACTACGTCCACTAAAAGGGTTTGCTGCAGCCGCTGACAGGCTCAGATTGTTATTCTAAGTGTTTGACAGCATTATGGATCCAATCAGAGAGAGAGACCTTTTTGTTAAATTGTAAGATCCTTTTTCAAAACCAGAAACTGCTGCGATATTGAATATAAAATAAAACTTAATAAAACCTTCTCGGCCAGTCTTTCCACTGTTCCAAAATGTCTGGATTGATCAAAATAAAATATCAGGAAAGGAGCGAGAGGGGCGGCAGACATCAGAGACGCAGCGGAGGAAAACATAACATAACAACATAAAAAAACATAAAAAACAAAACAGTAATTACCGAACAACAGAAATCCTGGACCACCCTTCTGTTAAAGTGTGTGTGCTGCTTTTACAGGCTTTTATAGTATGAGAAAAATGAAGTGATACATACACTGTTCCCATTGGTCACATTCTTGCTGTAGTATTTCTTCTTCTCATATTTATCCCTGATGAAGAATTCCACAGCTCTAAGGTCAGAGTTAAGGGAAAACAACAAACAGGCCAAAACAAATATCCTTTACACACACACACACACACACACACACACACACACACACACACACACACACACACACACACACACACACACACACACACACACACATATATAATAGTGCTGATAGTGAAGGATACTGGTCTGTTTGAGGTCTTCTGAAGCTTTCTGGAAGGTTGGCCTCATAAAGCTGCCTGGCCTTGGTGTTACCCATATCCTGTATACTCTGAAAAAGGACAGACGCTGTTCATATTTAGATACTGAAATATTTCAAGGGGCCCTCCATTGAATTTAAACATGGGGATTCCTTTGCTTATCTTGGGGAGGACTACTCAGTCTGTGAGCAGTGGTAGGCTGTCGTCTGGGCTCGAGTGAAGCTTTTGTTGGGTATGGGAGGTGTATGATGTCATCATGGCTGTCTTGGATTGGGTTTAGGAGTTAGAAACATTTAATCGAAAGCCTGTGTTACAACCTGGGGGTGTGGAGTTTGTGTATGTCAAGCAGAATATGGGTGGGTGGGGGTGTGTGTGGAGGGGCTTTCAGAAAAGTGTTGTAGTTGCAGTTGACTTGGATATTCATGTTAACAGTCATTTCCAAATTGAACCCTGGTAATCATGGTGACTTCTACATGACATCAATGCAGCATACTGACAGACACTGTCAATTTGCATTATGGGAAGTGTTGAATCCAGTGTGTTTGAAGCCTAGTGAGAGCTAAATCATTGGGAGTAAAACGAGGAAAAAGTGGAATTTTGCAATATTTTCACAGGTATGAGGCACAAAATAGAAAGGCTGGCTGTCAGTAGAGGACAACTAAGCACAAGTAAAAGGAAGATGAAATCAGTCTCCTTGTGTCGCATACAAATAAGAACTACTGATTTAATATTCATGTGATAAGAGGCATCGTCTTCTTCTGGAATTGAACCACTGAAGTGCATCAACATGGAAACAGTACCTGGATTTGTTCCGAGGTCCATTGGTCCAGGTTGACTGATTTAACTCTGGATATGTGTACTCCCAGGTTCCTGTGGATGCCAGCACACCGGATGCAGATAAATACTCCCAGATTCCAGGACGCCCATCTTGGACCTGAGAAAGCCATAAAAGCAGACTATGATTTGAACGCGGAAAGACGTCTGACGGAAAACCATAACATGAAAACATACACGATCCTGTAGTGACTTTAAGTGCCAAAAGCAAGGTCTGCATTCTTTAACAATGAGCTGACATGAACATAAGAGTTGGGACCATTTGAGGGAGCTGCCACGCTTTGTTTCACCCTTGTAGGCGCCGACAGCTGCGCTGAAGGCGGTGGTGAGGGAGAGGCACCGTGGGGAGCTTATATAGATTTAGAGAAGTTAGCTTCCTGGTTAGCCACTTAGTTTAGCTGAAGGGGAAGAGGTGTCAGCTGACTCGCCTGAGCCAGTTCCACACTAGCGAGTTAGCTTTGCTAAGCTAACTACCGCATATGCTACGTTGTTTATCACCGTTAGCGGCGAATTATGAGTGAAAATATTAGTTTTGTGTGGTAAAATGTGATATTTTCGATAGTGTGAATGTCGCACCTTTCGCCTCGCAGTCGGCGCAGTACTTGTTGTCTTCCTCTCTCAGCATTTTGGACAGGATGGCCTGGTGCTGCTCGTTCAGTTTCTGGGCCTTCTCCCTCTCCGAACGGGTCGTCATATTCGCGGCTTAAGATGGACTTCCTTAATAAAAGCAACTCTACTTCAATCAGTCGTTAGTCGAAAGAAGTTTCCGATAAAAGACCATAATCAGAAGGTTGAACGCCTCCGAGTGGGATATGAAAACACCCGGAACCGGAATCCCCTCTCCGCCCACAGGCATTCTAACGCTGACGCGGCGGCCGCACCGGATTGGACGACAGCTCTGACGTACATTCTTATGAATTAACTTTCACATTTTCATAAAAAAAATAAAAAAAAAGTAATTATCTATGCCAAAGGTTTACACATCACTCCCCGGAAATAATTTGGACTGGAGAGATGACTCCTCATTGCCTGGATAACCAATAATCATTGATTACATGGATTTTGTCTCTGAACACAACATCTGCAGTTCCCCAGTTTATTGAACATGAACAAGGAAAATATATACAAGAAAAAAAAAAAAAAAGAAACAAAATGTACATATTTACAGAACAGCGCTGGGGTATGTGATGGCATCAGAAAGTCAAGTTGAAGAACACAGATAAATATTGACACACATTGCTCATTGCAGATTAAACCTTGCCAATGAAAATAGGATCAAATACAGTTTGCAGTTCAGAGGACTTTAACTCTGAAAGTTAGTGAGTTTACATGAAAAAACATGAATTTGTCCAAGAACACCCCCCCAAAAAACAAAAAAAACTACTTAATAACACATTTGAATACTCTCATAACTTGAATTTGTTCTGTGAATTTTCAAAGGACTATGGTTACTCTGTACAAACAAACAGTTCCTAACCCAACAAATATGTATGCGAAGCCTAAATGTAATACACATATGCATTACAGTAAATCACTAGCCCAACTGCTTTCCCAGCACAGTTAGTCCTCATATCAGCAAACATAAATATATATATAATAGTACTGAAATTAGAAACACTAGCAGATAAGTGGTGCTTGAGATGCCTAATGCACCACAGCCTTCTCAATAAAAGGTTTCCAGGCGAATCTTGAAGTTATTCTCTTGGTGCCTCACTGCAATACCATAGCGGAGCAGCATTTCTATGTACGGTGGCCAGAATGTGCTGTCTATCGTCACATAGGGGTCGTGTGGTGTGTTCAAGACCTTGTTCATAAGAAGCTGCCAGGGTACAGAAAACAGTGGGACACTGGTTAAGTAGAGGTGCAAGATAATGCAATTTATAAAATATGCAGGCAGGCATTTACACAGATAGTTTAATAGATTTTGGTTTGTATTTCTGTCTACACTCGAAACACTCTGGAAAGAGATGCAAGGACAGAGATGATGTAACAAAAGTACTGCCCCACACTTAAATTCTGCATGTTTTGTGCACATGATATTTACCATGGCCAGCAGAACATTAACATACTGTATGGGAATGAGAGGGATGGGGACTGTGATATATAACAATTCACTCCAATCAAAAATGCAGTTAGTTATAGTATAGTCTTGGTGGTTATATCTGGCATTACAGCAATAATATAGCAACGACAAACACATGAAGGAGCACCTTCTTTGTCAGATACAGTACATGTGGACCGGACAGTTTCTGCATCCCTGCAGACCCCTTTCCCTGTAGACATATTGACTGACTGTATGTCAAAATATCCATCCATTATCTATACCGCCTATCCCTTTCGGGGTTGCGGGGGGCTGGAGCCTATCCCAGCTACAATGGGCGAGAGGCGGGGTACACCCTGAACCGGTCGCCAGCCGATTGCAGGGCCACATGCAAGGACAAACAACCATTCACACTCACACTCACACCTACGGACAATTTAGAGTCATCAATTAACCTAATGAGCATGTTTTTGGTCTGTGGGAGGAAGCCGGAGTACCCGGAGAGAACCCACGCATGCACGGGAAGAACATGCAAACTTATGTCAAAATATCTGCAGTGAAAAAGGACCTGCGTCCTGTCTTTCAAAGGACATGGCCTGTGCAGATGCATCCATGAATGTTCACTGTTATGTGAAGTTTAGGCTTTTTTAACAGTTTTTAATGATATCTGTCCTATTTAAGCCATAATTATTGAATTACATTGTATCTCGAGGGAAAGGTTTTGCTCTGGCCTTCATAGTCCTCCGACCTAAACATAGCTGAAAATCTGTGGATGGACCTCAAAAGAGCAGTGCAAGCAAGACGACCCAAGAATCTCACAGAACTCGAGCCTTTCGCAAGGAAGAATAGGTCAATCAGGTCATTGTTTACTTGTGTAGCTGTTCGCAGGAACAGAAATTATGACCAAGCATTTGCAGGCCACTGTACTTTGTGTATTTTGACCATGATGCACCACAACACAAAGACAAATCCATTGTATATGAAAAGCTACTTTCCTATGAAACTTTCTGATTCTGATTTCTGATATTGACTACTTTCACTCAAAGCAAGGACAATTTATTGGTTATCAAAGCTAAGTATGTAGTGCATCAAAACCCACCTCAAGAATTTCATTAAGTGAAATCAAGTCTTCATCTAACTCCTGGGTCACGTTCTGAAAGTGAAAATAAAAGATGGTAAACTGCACTGAAGTAGAAACAGCACAGATGACTAAACAGGCTGCAAAAGCACAGACGATCATCAAACACAAAATGCAGGTCAGCGCACCTTCTTCTTCTTGTTGTTGTTTGTGCTGGATTTATCCTGTGGGAGAGGGATGTGGTTCTCCAGTATGTCCCCGAGAGATTCCATCAACCTTTCCCCATAGACCTTCATTTTATGGATTTTCTCCTTGGTGTCCTGCAATACACTGTGGAAACAAACACACCCACATACAAACAGGGTCCCATGTCACTTTTGAAGACATTACATAGTCATAGACTCATTTCCTGGAGACTTAACATAATCATAACCATAAACATAAACATAACCAGTAACTAGCCCTAACCTTAACCAGAGTTTTCACCCTAAAATTTTAATGACTTACATCATGGTTGGGAAACCTCTGGCTTCCGGGCCGTATCTGGCCTGCAAGACCATTTCATCTGGCCCGCAAGGAAAATCATAAATAAAAAAAAAAGCTACTTAAAATTCTCTATACAACCATTTTTTTCAGTGATAAAGAAAATGTCAGGAATGTCCTTCCAGGTGCTCCCTGAAAGCAAAATGCACATAGTGGTTGATGTCACGTCAGTGCATCATAGTGACTGTCACGCTTTCCAAGAGAAATCAGCAAATGATTATTTTTTTGTTGAAGGAAAAAGGAAGCAAGTGTGCCTACGTTAGTCTGTGGGGACTCACTCACAGTGATGACAGAGGCCAATCTCAAGCTGCCAACGTGCTAAGCTGGATATGATGCTAAGTGTGAAAATCCCTTCATTTATTTCGTGAGAGGTTTCAGGACATGAAAAGTAACTAAAAGGAACTGAGCATGTTTGCAGCTGTTCAATGTGGAACTGGCTCACATGCAATGTACAACACAAAACCATTGAGCTGCAAAGCAACAACTTCTAAGCAGTCCTTTTCAAAACCAACTCTTGCAAAGATTCTGTCCCCCTAAAGTCTGACGGACCCAAACCTGGAAAACCAACTGCAACTAGCATCATTATGGCCCCCAATGGATGTTGTAAAAATTAAATATTGACATTTTTGGCCTCATAAGGAAGGCGAGTCCCCACAATGTGCCATTTATGTCCACACAACATTAGTAATACACACAGTCTACACAGACAGACAGACAGACAGACAGACAGACAGACAGACAGACAGACAGACAGACACACACACACACACACACACACACACAATCTTGGTTCATACACACATTTTTTCATGCTTTAAAAGTTTGAGTACATTCACATTTTGTTAATGTTTGTAGAACTTCATTTTTTCCCTCGTTCCACATTTCTGTGATACACCTCAAAACTTGAACTGCTCTGGTTTAGCGCGACTTTGCCTTCAAACTCACCTGTGCTCTGATAATTTCTCCTTTTCCATTTTAAGCCGTTCAACATGATCACTGGCAGCCATCAGCGCCTGTGTCTTCTCTTCCAGCCACTTCTGCTCACTGAAAAACATCAACTTCAGAACAATACAGAAGAAAACAAATGCACTTTGACTAAAAGGTTACGTACAGTTTTTTGGTTTCTCTCAGTTTGTCTCTCTTTGCTTCATAGCAGGAAACAATCATCTCAAGTTCAGAGCATAGCTTCAACATCTGTGGACAACAACATGGAAAAATAGACTGCATAAGTAGAGCAAGGCAGTAAAATAAGGAGCTTCAGTAAGCCATGCTGTATTTCACACAGACATACCTCCTCTTTTCCAGCTTGAAGCAAAACTTCTGAATTTGCTGCCAGTACTGGATGGGACAAAATAAATAAACAAATATTCTGTATGCATTTTACAAACGCAACTTTTCACCAACAAACATGAGATACAGCAGATATAACAAATACAATTTTATTCGAAACACTGAAATCACAATTTGAACCAGTCACAGAATAAAACCTTGATTAAACAGTAATGTTTGTCACACCAGTCTAAATCGTTTCTTCTGGCATTAAA
This sequence comes from Chaetodon trifascialis, assembly GCF_039877785.1. Taxonomy (NCBI): domain Eukaryota; kingdom Metazoa; phylum Chordata; class Actinopteri; order Chaetodontiformes; family Chaetodontidae; genus Chaetodon; species Chaetodon trifascialis. The sequence continues at coordinate 21,655,228 of NC_092057.1, forward strand.
CTGTAACTGTGGCATAAAGCTATGGTGCTGATTTGTGATATTCATACTTCAGCCGTAAGCACTTGTATTACATTACGGTTACAGCTTTTATCACAGTGTGAATGAAGGACTTACATTTTGGCTCCACTGTCAGCCACTGCTTCAGCTCAGCTTCTGTTGCCATCAGCCGGTTTACTGACTATTAGAGACGAATATTCAAAATGCACAGATTAGACACACAACACGCTTGAGAAGGATATTTATGTTTCTGATTGCTTATTGAATGAAGTTCTTTACATGCACAAATATCACGTTGTATAAATGAAAAACAACGTGCCTGACAACATTTTTAAGAGCAAAAATTCGGTCGGCTTGAGGACAGGTTCAGCTAAACTCTGGCCAGTGGAGATGAGGTACGAGTCAGAGTGAAGCTGTGTGGTAGTATCTGATGCTTATGGATGAACCAACACTGAAATACTGTGTTGTTAACAGATGAAACACATTTATTGCTCATTATTGACATTTGCAGCACCACTGGGAGACGTTTGACAGCTCTCTCCCATTTTGCTTTATGGTGTTTTCCCTTAATGCACAGAGGGTTTCAGCGTGGTGGTGTTTGAACAGCGAAGTCTGATGAGCTTTTTGTATTCTGTCCGGAATTCCATCGTCATCATTCATTCGTCAGATAAACATGTAGTCTTGCTTGCCTCTATAAATGCCTCTGATCAACATTATGCTTAAGATAATAACTGAAACATCCTTCATCGTAAACTGGCTCTATGCTTCCTGTACAGCCCTTCATGTTACCCCTTCACTGCTCTCCTTTCTTGTGTTCCTGTTTGTTTTTTCTTTTCACATTAACTTTTTATTGTGTTCTATCAATACTATACTAGTATCAATACTTCTATTGTTTTCAATTGTATTACTGTGTTGTTTATTGTGCTTGTTTACATGTTGAGGGATATATAAATGAAACAACTTGAAGTTTTGAAGATAACGTTTATGGTTTGTAACTTTGCAACTGAAAAGTGTTGTCTAGGTCATTTATTTGAATAATTTTGTCATCTCTCATCTCGTGTGACCACGATACCTTAAAAAGAGCAAATAAGGACATTTAAACTTTCTTGACATTTTCCACTTTTGAGTTTTCCGTGTATATCAGTAACGCTGGGATCATCTCACCTGCTCTTGCGGATTCTCACAGAAATCTGGTTCACACAGTATAATCTCATTCTGGAGCTGCAACACACACAGTAAGAGAGACACAGTCTGCAGTTTGTACCATCTGTGTACATCCAGTGACTGGTTGGAAAGGAAGGGTCACGTCCAAACATGGTTTTACCTTTTCCAGCTGAGCAAACTGGTCCTCACACAGGTCGAACAGCTCGCTCCGAGCGGCCTCTGACAGCTCCGCTGCCTCCTGACAACCGAGCTTCACCTCAGCCTGAACACGGACACATAAAAGGTAAAAAGCTTTCGACTTTGATTTGGGTACGTCTTTGAAAAGTGAGTACAGCTCAGATAAAGTTGGCGCAGTGCATGAGTTAACGTTAGCTCTCACTACCTGTCAGCTAAACGGCTCGTGACTGGGAAATGAAAACTTTAGCTAGCTAGCTAGTTTTCGTTAGCAGGGTCGATATTCTTTGAAAACATCGCACTCTTCATTATTGTGTAGTTATCTGCACTCCGAGAGTTAGTCAAAGGACGTGTAGTCTTACCATAATTTGTATTTTTCACCGTGTTTTTTCCACGACGCGGACCACCACAACAGTCGCTTCGTTTTCAAAATACCGCCAACATTGATGACGTCACGACTGTGACGGAAGAGTGCCGAGGAGCGCTGATGTTGCGCGAGAATGCGCATGTGCCCTGACTGTCGTCTATGAGCTCTGCGCAGGTTAGGTGTTCAGAGCTGTGACTGCACACATGCAGCTCAGGCTCTCAAAACACTGCTTTTATTGTATCGGGGAAACACTGTTGCTCCTCTCTGTTGTGTGCTGATCAGTCTGAAAACATGAAGCTTCCTCAAAGAGATGCACAAACCCTGCAGCAATTAAGACGCAATCTTCTTACACTGTTTATTGCTTTCTCTCTTCAGCAGAGAAGCATTTCCAACCAAGCTGAAGACAGTCATAATGTTGGTGTTTTGAATAATAAAAAAAATGAATACACAAAGTGTTCTTATGTATAATTCTGAGGTACTGGTGCTTTACTGCTTCAATACATGTCAGAGGGAAATATTGGACTTTTTTCCATTACACTGCTTTTATCCCCACTTCATTTATTTGACAGCTGTACTCACTGAAAGCCTACTTTAAAGCTCAGTATTTTATACACAAAAGCATATCATCATCTTTTAAATTATTTTGTTACAGAGCTAACTTACCCAGCATATAAAGTACCAAAGTCAAAATGAGCTCATTCTCACCCAGCTACAGCCTTAACGTTCTGCTTACAAGTTGCATTAATAATAATCCAATACTGTAACATTCTGAAACATTCTGTGCATTATCTTTTATACTTTTACTACATTTTGGTGATAATATCTCTGCCCTCTCACTTTTAATTAAGGTTTAAATGACATATAAATAAAGAGCTTGTACTTGTGGAGTAATGTGGGGTAATTTTACTTCAGTTAGTACTTTTTTCAAACACAGCTTGATAGTAGGTTAGAACTTGAAATATGCAAATGTGTAAATGTTGCATGGAGCTTGTGAGGGTCCACTATGAGTGCAGAAGGTTTCATTATGGGTCCATATGTGTAATTTAATGTGGCACAGTATGGGTGGAAAGTAAGAGCAGAGAACTGTTACTATCCTGAACATGGCATTATTGACCCTATAATAGGTTTATGAGAAGTCTAATAAACCTTTTCTTTTCCGCTTTTTTACAGAGAGAGCAATAGCGGAAACAGACTGACATATCTTTACTGGAGCCTGCATTAAGAAGTAAGAACCAAATTATTACCCACATCCACTTACTGAGAATTTTTATCAAAACAAAATTCAGTATTTTCGTTGATAAAAAACTGACATGGGAGCAATGAAATCTGTCAGAGCTGTCCAAGTAAGTAAAATAAGATCTTGTTCTTGTTTTTCCTTTGTAACTTATGTGCAAACTGTTTTTTGTCTTTATACTTATGTTACATTTCCCTTAGATTGTTACATTGTACATCTTGTACAATCTGTCTAATTATCGTACATATGACCGGCAAATAAAGCAAATTTGAGAGAGAGCGACAGAGAGAGAAAGGAAAATCAAAATGTGTGTTGAGGATTGTGTATAAAATGTATTTAAGTTAAATGTATTTCATTTTTCAAAATTCATACACACACATGCACACACAGTGTTGTTTCCACCATTTTTGGGAACATTACCTAGACATACATTCATTCCTTGGACACTTAACCTAACCATATCCATAACCACCACCTGCCCTATCCTAACCCTTACCTTGTCCTTAACCTTGGTCTCCACCCTAAAATGTAATGATTTACATTACAGGGACCTGCAGTTTGTCCCCATAAGGAAGGTGAGTCCCCACAGTGTGACACACATGCACACACACACACACACACACACACACACACACACACACACACACACACACACACACACACACACACACACACACACACACACACACACACACACACACACACACACACACACACACACCATGGCTGGTTAACTGCTCACTGTAGTGGATTCCAGTGTCTCGTGATCACCAGCAGGTGTCTCTGCTTATCTCTCTCCTCCATGGCCAAGCAGCTGACTGGAGTTTGAAGCTTGTCAGCATCTGCACTGCATTACTTCCTTTTCCAGCTCCTTCCTGTTTTTCTCGTTTATGTTCTTCAGAATTTCACGTCACAGTCTGAACATTAACAGTTTGTCATATCCAGTATGTTTTGGTCTGACGCATGATTTAAAGAATGACTCCATCAGCTTTAGATGTGCTTTCAGATGAGTGCCATCAGGGACTCCTCAGCTTCATTTCACTTTATTCATCCATTTGTCTGTTTATTTTGGTGTGTTTGCTCTGCAACTAATTCCCCATCGCTTATATTTAGTAATGTTACCTCATAATTGTAACATGTTTGCCTTCTTTATTTCTTGTCTACACCCTACACCCATATTTACCCAGAATATTTATTTGGAATAATATTTATGTGCTGCTAATGACTTGTGTATGTAGGATTATATCTGCAGGATTTTCTGTCACATTACATCCCTGATGACAAATACTAATTTTACAATGCTGGTGCAGTTTTGACCATATTCACTGTAGATCTTAACCAGCAAAGGATGATGCTTATCATCAAAAATATTTAAAGATTCATTTAATCCCTCAAACCTGCAGACTGTGCACCTTCAGCCTTTGGTTTGCCTCTCTGACTTCTCACAGTGTCTAGTTAGAAGCTACTTTAACATTTATAAAAATCATTCTCATCATTGTGCAGCCTAACGAGTGTTTATCATCCCTCAAACTCAATCTGTCAGTAATCTGAAGCCTACTGATGCCAAGACTGTAGCAGCAAGGCAGATTAAAGACAGTCTGGAATCTTCCTGCCTGTTTATTTATTCCTTTTTATTTTTAAATCTAATTAAAAGTGCAAAAATGTTCAAAATAGAATAATTAATCTGTTTCCCTTTCGCCTCTCTTGTTCTGGATCCACAAAACTGGACGAACAATTTGGTCCAAATGGTCAGTGAGACTCTTCCTGAGGGTTTGCAGAAGCAGCAGCAGTAATAGAGAATATAAATACATGCACATGTTTACTGATATGTTTCCAAGATATATCCCCAAAAATCACACAGCCCAGATTATTTGAATGATCAACTAGAATTTGATTAATATGCAAATTTCCGAACAAACTGTTCCATTTGAGCCTTCAGCACAGCCTAATTAATCAACACTTAAAGGAAATTAATACATACATCAATTCTGTCAGGAACATGCTTAGTTCAATCGCCCGTAAAATTGAAGTTTGAAGTATTAACTGGCTCCACAGGAAGGCTATGATTAAAACTCTACAATTCAGGCAATCCAGGCAAATATAATTCACTGATCTCCTTTTTATACTTATTCAGTAATAATTATAATAATAATGATAATATGATAATAACAATAATACACTGATGGGCCATATATCTTCTATGTTTGAGAAGACAAACTAGAAGCACTAACCTAATTAATTTATTTTATGGCTTGTCTTAAATGCTGTCACTCCAACAGTGTCTCAAATATTACTTCACATTTGGCACCTGAGACTGTTTTCCACAAGGTGCAAACAACAAGAGACACACACACAGACACACACACACACAGAGAGAGAGAGAGAGAGAGAGAGAAAGGGAGAGAGAGAGAGGGATAAAATAGGGGAGGGGAACAGATGAAAAGAGAGAGGGCTGTACTATTGTTTCAGTAGGGACTCATGCATCAAACTTCAATTTTCCGGACGATTGAAGTAGTGATTTTTTTTTTTCCATCTTGAAGTGAAATACTGAAATACACTTAAGACCTCCAGATTAATTACCACGAAGTGGTCCCACAGACTGTAGTATTACTTATCACCGGGCCCGCCTGACAAGCCCTCATAAAATAAGCAAGTGAAATCCATAAACTTAGTCTGCCTTAACACTCTCTCCCTTCATAAATATGCTTGATTCAGAAGAGGCTGAAGACAGAAGGACGCACAACCGTACGCACGAACACACACGCGCGCGCGCGCACGCACAGTGTTGTGATATACGTCTCAAAAACAAAGGATCCGTTTTTTTGGAATACCTTTTAAATCGACATCTTCATATTTGGGGATACCCTAAAAATCAAGGCTTAGCTTCGATTCACAGCATTTACCGGCAATACATAACCACTCTAATAAATTACTGTATAAACACACTGCAACGCAGTTTTAAGCAGATCTGAGGGCATTTTAAGCGTTTATTGATGTACAGTATTTGTCAACAATTATAACTTCTCCTATGAAGACATATTCTGTATTATAACAACTGTTCATCCGGCAGCACCCACTCAGAGGTGTCCACAGGGGTTAGAGTTGTTGAAAAATGCATGAAGAAACACTTTTATCTGCCTTCTAACGCATTATATGTTATAAACCATTTATTCATAATAATGTACTGAAATATACTGAGCAATACACTGCTTATGAATGCTAAAGTGGGGTAAAGGTAAAGTGTAAGTGAATTTTACATTTTATTAGGACAAATTTTCCTACAGAGACTCAACAATAGCTTCAGCCATATTAACAGCTTACAGGTCTGTAAACTTATTCAGGTTGTCTTCACTAAAAAAGAAAAAAAAAGAAGCAGAAAATAAAATAAGGCATCAGTGTTAGAGAAGTCACAGGACGACAGGCCTACTTATCATTTCTTTGAACAAAGAGAGTTAAACGGGAGCTAGCCTTTAGAGTTCCTCTCTTTCTCACATCGCCATGTTTTCAGCTTCATTAAACTCCTTAAAGACAAAAGAAATAAAGAGGCAGAAGAAGAAGTGGGTAAAAAAAAGAGATGAGAAGAAAACAAACAAAGGACTCCCTAACCAGACTTTGGCATAAATGTCACAGTCGAAACTCTTTATGGCTCCCTACTTAACATTAAAAACACTTCCAACAAAATCCATTTCTTGTTTAGAAAACCTTCTTGGACAGAAGTCAAACATATTCTTCCAGAGCTAAAAAGCGGAGAAACACAAGCGGCTCACAAAAAAGGGGCAGTTTCATTGTAATTCATTGACTTGTTCAAAACGCCAGGCAAAGAAAAGGGCTAGACATTAACAGCCGCAGATGCCCTCATGAAGGGAGAGTCTATGTAGGCATTATGGCCTTTGTTCGCGCCCAGTTAAACTGTTTAAAAGGAGGGTTAACTCAATCCATCAAATTGTCTGAAATTGTGAGGAAATTTCAAAAACCATATGGCCTCCAAACGTTTGCGTCCTTTTTGTGCGGTGGGACACACTTGTCTCAGTATTGCTGCCTGCGGGGGACCGGCCCTGCTCCTTTGTGGCTCGTCCCATCAGGGAACGCTGCTCATTTGTCCCCACTTTTCATGCTTTACGCTCAAAATTACGGCCCAGTCCCGCAGAACAAAAAAGGTCTATAAAAGCCCGGAGAAACTGGCCCAAAACTTTGTGTTTTTGTGGCATCCTCGTCTTTTTCCCCCCGGCACCAGATTTGTGTTTCTCACATAAATTTTTGCCACGAATGGAGAAACACGTCTAAGGGTCAAGAAGCCACGATACGCATTTAGGATGTGAAAGGAGATGTGAGATTCCGGGCCACAAAATGTTTAGAGCATCCTAATAGAAAAGGACACAAAGGGACAAAATAGTTCAGTATAATAACTCTAAATAGGCCGCTTTTCATCGGCTTATACACGCCCAGATCTGGCAACCAGAGCGTGTTTCTGAAATGATTAAAGTCTTGAGTAGAAAAAAAAGGAGAGAAAAAAGCTCGGGCTATTATATCCACAGTCAAAACCTCGATATTAATTCAAGAATTACAACATAAAAGATATATTCAGAAAAGCCATTTTATTCCCATGTAGCCTATATACATTACAGTCTGTGCATTGGTTTTCAAATAATGTCCTGATTTTAGAAAGGCACTTACAGGTGTACAAAACATAACAAATTTATAACTGTAAATCTATTGTATCCAAACAATAAATCTAAAAAGTAGCATATAGCTCGTCAAAATCACCGCAATGTTCATTTTTGTTTGTCGCCATCGTTTTGAGCATTCCCATAAAACGCATAACTGTGAATGTCCGAGTTTGCCTTTCCGATCATCATCATCATCATCATCATCATCATGCACTGCAGCATAGGGACGCAGAATATGAGCTGAAGTCGAGGGTCACAGTCATATGAGGAGGAGGAGGAAGAGGAGGAGAGACGGCAGTGACAAAGTGACTTAATGGCGATTTGGCTCACAGAAAACACAAAAAACAATTAAATAAAAAAAAATAATAAGGTAAAAATAAATAGATAATGATCACAAATCAAATCATGCATCTACATGCAAACAATATGAAAAACTGGAGCACTTTCATAGTGGCGTGTGAGGGTATAGGCCTTCCGGGAAAAGCGATGGAACAGGTGTGTGTGTGTGTGTGTGTGTGTGTGTGTGTGTGTGTGTGTGTGTGTGTGTGTGTGTGTGTGTGTGTGTGTGTGTTGGCCTATAGTATAAAAAAAATAAGTTACTCATGTCCTTTTAGACCATATTGCTTTGATTGCAAGAAGTAACAGTTTGCTAATGAATGCATTGTAAAATACCACTGCATATTTCTTGTTCTGTGTTCATGCTTCACTATGAATAGGTCTATCTGTGCCGATATAAAAGTCATACATTTTGGTACATGTTCTGAGATATGGTATACAATATAAGCAGTAAGTTACAAGTCCTCGGTGGGATTTTTTCAACGTCTTTTTGTGTTTGTCGACCTTCCAGCCCCATGCTGCGCCATCAGTCATCCACATCAATCTCCACGTCCTCGTCCTCTGAGCACTCTTTACTAGTTGTGTGGTCTGAGAACGGAGACAGCGGCGACGTCCGCAGTTTCTGAGCGAGCTCGTGCTCCTGCTGGCCGCCCCGCGCGGGGGACTCGCCTCGCGGGTGGCCCAGCGTGCCGTTGGCGCATTTCTCCAGGTCCGCCAGCTTGGCGAGCTTGTCCAAGGGGACCTGGCCGATGGCCTTTGCCGACTCCACGTCGGCCTTCATCTCCTCCAGGTCCCGTTTTAGCTTGGCCCTCCGGTTCTGAAACCACGTGATGACCTGCGCGTTTGTCAGGCCCAGCTGCTGTGCGATCTGGTCCCGGTCGGCCGGGGACAGGTACTTCTGGTACAGGAAGCGCTTCTCCAGCTCGTAGATTTGGTGATTGGTGAAAGCCGTTCGAGACTTCCGACGCTTCTTCGGGGTGCTCCTCTGGCCGAACAGAGTCATCCCGTCCCGGCCTGTGAGGGAGAGACAGAGGCTGAGTGAAAATCATTGAATCCTGCAGGTGCGGGGCTTCCTCCGCACCGCTGCAGCGTGCGCGTAAAGGTGATCCTAACGCAAAAATAACAATGAAAGTGACACTATATATGAAACAGTAAAGCCTCCAGCTCGTGTGGGAACGGGCAATTACAAGAATATTACACAGACACCACTGGGAAATATTGAGCACCACACACACGAGACCCTAATATTAAAGAAAAGCGGTGGGGATTTATTTCGTTTGGGAGCAGCCCAGAACATCAACACGCCTTTGTTCGATGGGGCATTTTTAGAGGAAAAATATTCATTCGCGAATAGAAAAGAAATGTTTTGCTCCTACTGTTAAACAAGCACGTTTAATGAATGGATTGCATGTCAAGGTGCAAAATGTAATGTGGAACCAAACGGTGATTTTCTGGCAGGTGCAGGCCAATGAATTAAACGAGAGAGAGAAAGAGAAAATGCCCAATATGAAATTATGAAAAGGTGTATTTCAGTTGTGTTTCTTGGCGTGTGGATGTACCTTCCGCAGCCTGTAAAACGCTGACTTCCAGCCCTTTGAAGGTCTTGCTGGCCAGCTCCTCTAGCGCGCAGAGCGGGGAGGTTTGGGTGAGGAGAGCCCGGCTGGACAGAGGGATGCTGGACGGACGGTGCTTCTCAGAGGACGAAATTAGATGAGCCGTGCCGCAAATTGTGTAACTTCGTTTCACAGACGGTTTGTTGAGGATGTCCTCGATGCTGAAGGGGGTCAGCGGCTTGTTGGAGTTGGCAGGAGGCGGCAAGTGGTCCAGCGGACTTCGCCTCCTGTTTTCCACTGCATCACATTTGGCCACTTCTTTGGATGTCATCATCGGTTGTGTGCAGAGTTTTATGCAGGACTTCGTTGAAATACTCAGGTTAAAAACGAGGGAGGCTATTGAGGAAAAAAAAAAAAAAACTCACATAACAGTGAGGAGGTGAAAACAAAAACAAAGACACGGAGGAGAGGACGAAGAAAAGAAAATCTTATTCCAAAATGGGATGTCTTCAAAGTGTCGATCCTCGGGAGCAGCAAGTCCGCAGGAGTGAGATGCCTCTCTGAAAATGGCGAGGTCCAAAGAGTTGACGATTACTAACAAGTTATCATTGATTGGTAGGTAATCAATTATCTCCAGTGGCACTTTCGCCCTCTTCCCTTTCACTCTTTGACTATGTTGCAGTCCAGTGCGGGGCTTTTTGCGACTGGGGGTGTCCCATTAATTAGGACGCATGGCTGGAAGGAGGAGGAGCCCGGAGGAATTATAATGCTTTGTGCTCTTATCATCTTTGGTCTAATTTAGTCGTGTGGTGAGATACCAGAATAGGTATGTGGGGTAAATGAGGGGAAGCAGAGAGAGAGAGAGAGAGAGAGAGAGAGAGAGAGAGAGAAAGAGAGAGAGAGAGATTGAGAAAGAGGGAGATGAGGGGGAGAGAGATTACAATCCGCAGCCCGTTTAAGCGTTTTTATGCGTAAAACTTTGGTTTTAGTTCCGCAGGAGTTGCTAGTCTTTTATTTGAAAAGTATTTGGATTATCCGGATGTTGCCAAAAAGACAAGTCGGCTCAGGTGTTGTGTTAGATGTCAGAAGGATATTTTCCTCGACCCAAAGCGTGGATGATCCTTTGTTTTTGTAAAGGTAATGTAGAGCTGGGCCATATATCAGCTCTGATGATACCTCCTCTGGGGCGGAGGAGAAGGAGCAGCATGCATCCCTCTCAGCAACGCCAAAACCGGGCCATAACTCAGGCGAAAGGGCTCCTTTTATATCATCCGAGAAATATTTCATCTCCTCTCAAATTTCCCCGCGTCCTCCAGGTTAGACATGATGAGTTTATTTTGCTGCTGGTCGGGGGAAAAAATTTGGCGACGGGCGATTTGCATAAAAGAACCGAATTTACGCCGAGGATTTTTTTAATCTGAGGAAAAAACAAAGTAAATGCCGTTCAAGAGAAAGGAAAATGGGAGTTTTTCGTATCATGACAATTGAGTTTTAATTTTGTCTTTATATTTATAGAGTTGCCAATAATTATACTGTGGAAAAGGCAATTTTTAAGCCCTATATTATTATTATTATTATTATTATTATTATTATTATTATGGTATTTTGTTGTGGTTGTTGTTGTAGATACTGATATAATAATGCGTTTTTTTACTATATATTTATTCACCTCAATGAATGAACGAATGAATGTTCACGATGTTTTAAGTTAATAATGTAAAGATTAGCTTCACGTCACTAATGGACCCATCAGTGATGATGATGATGATGATGATGATGATGATGATGAGAGATAGTGAGTGTGTGTGTGTGGGGTGGGTGGGTAAATAAATGCATGGTCACCACTATTCCACTATTTGTATTTAGCCTGGTTAGGTATTTAAATGCCTCCTATATTATTCTGTTGTTTTTTTATTGACTGTATTTAATCAGTCCAGTGATGTCACGCTGCTTAAGCCATTCAGCCTTAACATCATGTACAGACTTCAGTGGCTCATATGAGACAGGACTGAAAACAACGGAAAAAAAGACATTTGATTTATACCACAGCCTGCTATCAGCTTTCCTCCGCATCACATTCCTTTTAATAGAGCAGACAGACAGAGTGACACCTGGATTTCACCCAAACGTTCATGTATTTATTTGAGTTTTAATTTGAAAAAAGCGAAGAAAGATCTCTGAATGTCAGTTTGCAAAGGTCTTCTGAAGTTATGTGTCCGGGTGAATTTTATTGGGTTATGAGGGGAAAAAAGCAAGCAGTTTATATTTGCTGCTGGTGGGGGTCAGATCTAATTTCAGAGGTAACTGCTCTGTGGGTGTTGTGTTGAAATATGACCAACTTTGGAGCATGTTTCTCTCTATTTAGCCAGGAGTTTCTTTCGACTCCCAAATTATTTTTATAAAGCCATTTTCAAGAGAAGGTAACAGGATTAAAAACACACTGGAGGAGGCCAGAAAGAAAGGAGGAAACACCAAAATCCAACAAATTAATAGTATAATTTAAAAAGCTTACATAGATGCTCTCAAAATGACATTCCATGAATGCATACATTAGGATTTATGAGGGAAAATAAAATGTGGCTGCATGAAAAAACTGAAATAATAATAAAAAAAACACTTCATGTTGTATTTAAACAATTGTATTACAGCCTACCTTACTGAATGCTAATAAACAGATAATGTTTCATCATTCAAACACATTTATAACACAGTAACAAAGATACAGATGAAAGAGCATTAACATTATATACAGTATTGCTTTAGAATTTGGCAAATGTTCTAAATAACCAAACAGTAAATTGCATTAAATGGCACAGAGGTTGGTCCATCTTATCTAAAACAACATGTTTTCACTTTAACGTCAAAGGTGTTTGTTTCCAGCCAGCGGTGCTGAGGTTCAGTGCTTGTTTATTAAAGACAGATATTTGTGGTGGTGTCATCATCTCTGTGTCTCGCTTGCCAAGGTCAACGACACGGCCTGCCTCTCAGCTCTCCTTTAGCCACAGAACTTAATCTCTTAAGCTACTAGACTGTGCAGGGGACGTTTCCTGGCAGGGGACAGTACAGACACATCACTGCCTGTCTGGAAAATGACTCTCTGATACAGTATTCACTCTCATACTAATGCCTTCTGGTGTTTATTTGGCTTTTTTTTTGTTTGTTTGTAGTTATGATTAATGAACCCTGAGAAGCTCTGGTTAATCATCATCCACCAGTGTTCGTTTCCATTTTTACAATGCCCATAATCTGCCACTTAAATGCATTTAAAGAACACAAGAGCCCCTTTTCTCTTCACAACCAGGTGTTGATTTAGGCCGTCCACGCTGCGGTATCTTAGCTTAAAGTGCCATCCTGCAATATGTGTTAGTGACCTCATGCAGGAGGAGACACAGCGCTCACTGCAGGCTTAGACTGCGTTTAGACAGCTGCAGGGGAAACTATCCACATTGTAGCCATTTTGTGAGACCCCAAAGATGGGTGTCATGTCTCCCCTCTCCCAAAGGCCTGCCTGTTATCTCACATGACACCAGATATAGATACAGAGAGGGGGGGTGAGATGTGTCAGATGTGTCTCTCAGTTTAAAACATATACTGTATAAATCACATGTCATTACCAGAGGTCACTGGCTGAGGTACACCATTGGCTGGTTTTGTCGCGGGGGCCAGTCTGGTTGGAAGAGAGTGGATTTATCTAGCTGTTGGATCTCTGGAGAGGCAGCCATATTTTATGTGACTAGAGATGTAATAACAGGCCTCTGACAAATCCCTGACGGCCCGGCTTTCCCTGCCTCCCAGTGCCAGTGCTGCTGGAACAGCAGATCATAAGCAGCACCATTATCACTGTGATACACGTGGACGGCACTGTGCACCTCAGCAAACTGTTTTCTCCAGGGTTTAGAGGGCTTTGCTGTCTGGTTAAAGGGTTAGTTCAACCAAATCCAAAAAAAAATTTCTCTGATTTACTTCCAGTGCCATGCAGCTATGTGTGCAGCTATATGATATTCAGTACCATAATTACATGGTTCGGAATACAAGCAAAATAATGGCGGCGAGCAGGAATGAAACACAAAAAAATACTTTAAAGAGAGACTATGTCACTTTTGAAAGAATAAATAACTCATTCACCTTCTGACAAATGAAAAGTCAGTCATAAGCAATGAAACTCACCTTTGGACACGCACTCAGGGTTTTGCAGCTGCAGCCAAACTTGGTCTGGTATGACGCAGTAGCTTATCGCGGCTAATGTTAGCTGTAACATCATAGGGTCACTTTGCTGACTTTTCTCTTCTTCTGTGACTATTACACAACATTTTAGCACTTATTAACATCATCACCTCCATCTCATAATCGGTACTTGTGGCCACTGTTTTGCAAAAGTTACACAATGTTAAACATTGCTTTAACAGAGGCAAAACATAACTTAAGGTTAAATCAGCTGAAACATAGATGAACGGCTTGAATGGTACTTTGGCAAATATGTCTATTATTCTGGAACAAGTTTCTACCAAAGAAATAGACACAATAATAACTGCTCAGCGTGAGATCAGGCTCTGGTACTGGGACAAACATGTTGTGTTCTATTTCTGTTATTTTAATTGCAAATTTTCATTTATTGGCACCACAAACAAAATTTTCTTAATTTCCATTGTATTTAGTAAGAGGCAGAAATCTGTGAGACGACCTCAGAGGATAAACCCAAAACTAACTGTCTGCATTCCAAATTTGACTCAGCTGAAATAATTCAAATGTTATCATCAAATTGTACTTGAAATATTAAAAGTAAAAGTACTCATTACTGCATTAACATGATGCAGCATTTTAATGTTGTAGCCAGCTGTGGCGGAACTAATTTTAACTAATTTGTTCAATATTTGTTCAGTCTTCATTATCATAATAGATAGTTAGAGATAATATTGTGATAGCATACAGAAGAGACAATATTTCCCTCTAAATGGTAAAGCAGGAAGAAACAGAAAAACCAAAGTACCTCAAAATTATACTGCACTTACTAACTTTTAACCACTGACAAATATACCTACATATGTTTATTTTTGGTGAACTAACCCTTAAAAAACAAACGATCAGCTGCACTCTGCCTGTCAGCAAACTAAAAAGAAAATTGTTGTCTTTCATAAGGTTTGATTGTTAGAAAAAAGGTCGACTCTGCTTTCAAACCCACACAAACTGCAAAATAAATAAAAAGAAACAGAAAAATTGAGTCCAACACAGCACTCAATAAATTAACAAGTCATGACATTATCCTCATGCAAGGAAAAGCAAAAACAGGTGCACAGTCTCCAAAGAAACACAAGAAGTGCTGAAGTTACCCCATGGGGAGTGTCTAATGCAGAGCTACTCTCTCCTTAAAGAAACCTTTTCATGGGTCTGTGGCTGAAGTAATGCAAAACACACTCACTGCTGTGGACTCTATACAGAAGCATTCACTCAATAAATAGTTTGACACCAGTGTTTTAATGCCAAGAGCATGGCAACATTCTTTTCCCCTCATGATGACAATAAAAACTGAACCTGCACCCCATCAGATCTGTTTTCTGTGTCTTACCTGGTGGAGCAGTTGCTCCTCTTGCACTCGCCTGCCCTGCCAGCCAGTAACAGACTGGCTGCATGCCCCTGATCATACTGGTGTGGTTTGGGGCCTGTACACTTGTTGGCGCAGCTTGAACATAAGCATTCCTAATTTACAGAAAGCACGCTTTGAAACGGCACATATGTGGCCATCAGATATGAGTCCACGCCACGCCAATTTCAACCGCTCTCACCTCCTTTTTGTTCGTCCTCCCTCAATCTGTTCTCTTCATTTAAAAAGCCACCAGTTTAACAATTATACAGCAGCCACTGTGAACACTTTCCCCTTTTGCTTCTCTGCGTTCACAGGCTGCTGATGAATCCCTCCACTGCACTATGAATGCCACAGAGCAGCAGTAGATAGTGCTTCATCTGAATGTTCTTCCTTTCTCATCTACACTTCACCATAAAGCACAGTAAGCAGTGATGCTGAAGGATTGTGTTATTTGGGATGGCCAGGGTGGAAAAGATTATTCACTGCCTTTGGTAATAAAAACTGCCCGAGGAGAACTGGGGAGAATTATGACAGCAATCCCTCGGTTTTCGTTTGTAGAGGCTGTTTTTTTTTTTTTTTTTGTTGACGCAAAGACTTGCAAAGGAGGATAAAGAGACCTTGAGGTGAAAAACAACAGAAAATCCAATTTGTCACCTTCAGACGTGTAAATACCAGCTGCATTTCTGTTGATTACTTGTATGTAAAATTATAGATCAAGCTGGATGTTATTATTTATCACCAACTGTTTATTGCAGGCCGCAATTACCCGCTCAACATTTTCTGGCCTGTGATCCATCCAAGATATCAGTTCAAGCTTTAATCGTTTGAAAAAGGAGCTTCGTCTGGCGTCTGTTTTTCTGAACCAAATCACAGCCTCTAAGACTCAAACATGTATTTAAAATAAGATAAGACCACAAGGCCACTCTAATTACATGAAGTGGGTTTGGGTTGTGTTAATTCAATGCCCACAGGGGTTTTTCCAATATGGCCGCCTGGGAACAAATGCTGACAGGTCAGCTGTTCTTTCTGTGAGGAGAGGAATGTCTCTCTTTCTCCTCCTCAGCCCCTCTTCTTCATTCTCTCCATCCTTTGTCAAGTGTCTTTTCGTTTCTCTCTCTCACTCCTCTTTCTGTCAACACACACACACACACACACACACACACGCACACACACACAAACATTGTCTTTGAGAGATGGCCTCTGTCTTTCAATTAGCCTGCAATGGCCCTCTTACAAGGCTGGCGTCTGGCGAGTTAGGCCCGCAGCAGATGCTGCTGTGGATTGGCCGTTCATCTGCAGCCTGCAGACTGTATTGAATAGTCATTAGGGTGGAGCTGACTATTCATGACAGAAGAAGTGGCTTTGTGTGGGAGGGGATGCTACTACATCAGGTTATCTTTATTCTCTTGTTCTCTGTGGGGTTTTTACAGTGTTCAAAGTAGGGGGCTCTGATTAGGAGGATAAACAGATAATGAATGGTGGCTCTGCTTGACAGTCATCTCAAGTGTGTTTTCTTCTTTTTTTTAATTGTTATGGTTTGTTGCATAATTTTGATCAGAGGTAGAGAGGAGAAAGCACAGACGGAAAGAAAGAAAGCAAAAGAGGCCGACAGCCACAGAGAACCCCCCGGTGGGCTGAAGAGCCACAAGCCAGTCTGTTGCAAATGTGTATGATTTGTCGACTCTCAGTGGGTCCGTTCATGAAGCACCTGGCAACCCTGCACAGAGGAATATGGTGGCTGCCATGACCATACACCAGCACACACACAACCATATGCCCCCATTGTCATTTCAATGAGCTCGGACAACATTCACTTTCCCCTCCTTTCAGCAAACGCTATCAATGCAAACCCCATGTGGAGGGGCCCAGGTCAACAGGATGACTCACTGCAAAGTGGCCGCTGACACACAGAGAGGCACAAGCAGACACACATACATGCATGCATATACACACACACACACACACACACACACACACACACACACACACATGCACACACACACCCTGCTGCCTCCCTCTGCTCCCCCTCCTCTCCTGAACCCCCGTAGGCTGGACTGAGGAAATGTGAATTAGCTTCATCAATGCAGAGGTTAACATTGCGCAAAGACGATGTTGACCTCTCGTTGTATTCTTGGTTTGATGTCTTTCTTAGGGCCAAATGCTTATGAATAAAAATGGCAAGGGGAGAGGCTGACAAAGGGATTTGCCTGACTAATGCCAATGGAAAACCCCTCAGGGAAAGCCTGGTTAAACCCAACACCACTGAATCCCCCCTGATGTATTATCAATCATGGAGTGACTCACACAGCGCTGTTATTGTTTCTGCCATAATTGTGTCACAATAGCTTCCATTTGTCTCTAATAAAAAGTGCCTGCATTCATCATGCTAATGCAGTGACACCATAAATATTACACATGGCAACCTATAGTGCCCTCTTAAACATGTACCATGAGGAAACATATGTGCTGCCTGGGTGTGCCCGCATGATAATAAATAATTTCACTTTGATGTGTAAAAATTAAATTACAAAAAACATATTTTCTCACTTACAGCTGGTGACATCAAGACACGCAGCCAGTTTTGGTTTTATTTGTCAAGGTTTCGAGATATTCTGACACCACTCTCTAAAATGGAGGTGAAGGGAACTTAAACTGTGACGATCACAGCTTTGAAAAATCATGTTTAAAAAAATTCATTCATCTCAAGAAACAGTGTCTCTGGATAATCAACTAAACAAGCCGCCAACAGTTTCGTAGGGACTATTTCTTTGGTTGAAAATAGTTCCAATGAAAACAGATACAGAGCAACTGAGAAATAACTTCAAGAGAGAATTTTTTTAATGTAGTCTTTCAGAGCTTTAAGCACAATTCCATACACCTTCATTTTATTGGTACAGAGGCAAAAAATTAAGAGAAAAACCCTCAACAAATAAATATATGTGCATGGTGTAATTCCACTAGAAATAAATGATAGCAAATTTGTCTTTTTGTAATTCTGGTGAACCGGTCCTTTAAACAATTAATGGGGAAATGTGCTTGTATTCTATCTAATGTGAGAAAAAGAATTGATCTGTGAGAAACGGCAGATTATCCAGCATTTGCCATGACAGATTCAACAGAATCAGCACTAATTTTACAAGCAATTTAAAAAGGACTTGATGGCATCCTCCATAAAAGCACTGATGGCGACAATCATTGGTAAGAACATAAACAACAGAAAACCTGCGGCAAGAAGGGCGAGGCGGGTTCTCAACCTTTAACCCTGATATAATTGAAAACCGTGTCAGCGTTGGTTGGTTACACAAGGATTCAAAATGGTTGAGTGACACTAAAACATAAAAAAAGGGAAAAAGATATGAACATTCAGAACTGAGAGCTCGTTTCACATTCAAAAATCCCTCTTTGTGACTTTTTGTGTGTGACCGTGTAGATGCAGGTGCTCATCTTGAGTCTTTTTGTGTGCAAACAAATTAAAGACTGCACACTCCCCCACACACACACATTATATGCTCCACAGGGCCTGGGCTTGTCTTTATGAGTTTATTAAAAGCGTCTTGTTTTGTATCATGCTCTCCCAGCAAAGAACCGTATACCCAATATATCACACTGTTATCGTAGGTAATTAAGTCCAAAACTTGGTGTTGCATGGTGCCCGTTGTGCATAAGCAAAATTGACCATTTTAATTGCAAGAGAAATATTTGCTTGCACTTTATCTAGCATGAAAGATAGTATTACTCTTCTTAATACTGAAGGAGGAGGAGGACCCCGAGTAGATAGCACAGGCATTCATTATACTAACAGTCCCCTTTAAAAATGAATGGTAATGAGACACAACAGCTATTTACTTTGCTTTAATGCTGTGGCAAGTAGCTAGAAAGACCCCCCTCCTTCCTGCAAATACGCCTGCTGCTGCCCAAAGCTTTTTAAATCTTCAGACTTGTTACACTGCAAAATACAACACTGCATTAAAAATTTAAGAGATATGAGTTGAGCCCAGACGGGTTCACCTCGCGCTGATTATCCTGCTAATCAGTGCAACACATGCAGCTTTCTACTGCTGCTGCCTGCCATGCACCCTCACTCTTTTTCCCACTATTATTATGGAGGAAAAATCTCCCTCATCTGTCAGTCATAGCTTTGAAGCTCACACTCATCCTTTCTTTCATGTCCTGCTGTTGTTGTGTCTTCCTCTCCGTCTCACCGTGCGGTGTTTTTCACTGGTGAGCCCAATAACCTGCTTCTGTCTCTCTCTCTCTCCAGAACAGATGAGAGTGGCCTGAAGGAAGAGGGCTGCCATTCATCCAGATCTGTGCCTGTTCCTGCCGTTTAAACCCGAGCAGGCTCGACTAATGCCCCTGCCTCACTTCTCCGCCGCACTGCTGCTTTATAGGCTTTGTTCGAGGCAGCTCCTTTATTTCCCCCCTCTATCTATCGTTTTCATATTTCTCACCCCTTAATTCTCTCCCCCTCTCTCTCCATGCTGTGATCTCTTTGTTTCTGCCCTCTAATCACCCACTTCTACCTCTTTCTCCCTCTCTCTTGTGCTTTCATTTACCTCTTTTACCTTTCACATCCCTCCTTAGCAATTGCTTTCTCCATCTCCTTCTGCCCCTGTTAAAAAAAGGGGGGCCTTAGACGAGAAGTCGGTGGCGTTGAGCCGAAGAGGACACACTCCACTTAGATAAATATCCCCATCGCTCTGAGCAGAGCCAGGGAGATTTATTCATCCGCCGAGCTGGCAGAAAATTGACTTGTTTCATGGGGGCAGGCTAGTGACGCATCGCCATGAGAGGCAAAGAGACAGGAGGGAGGGAGGGAGGGAGGGAAGGAGAGATAAAGAATGAGAAAGAGAGAAAGCACATGGAGAGGGAGAGAGGGAAAGGAGGGAAAGAAGCACGGCGGAGAGAAACGAAGGGAAAAACGGGGAGAAAGTAAAGCGATTTAGGGAGTGGGGTGGGAGAAAAACGATAAAGAGAGATGAGAGAGAGTGATGTCCCTCCCCTTGTACCAGAGGATAAAGCCAGTGGGGTGGTGAAACAGTGATGAGGGAAATGGTACAGCTGACATTTATATAAGAGGATATTGATGAAGCAGAGACAATAGCAGACTCAATCCACTCCTCCTCTTCCTCTTTTGCCTCCTTTCTCTTGTTTACTACTTTTCACTCTTCCTCTGCTTGTCTTTTCTCCTCTGTCTCCTTCACCCCTCTCTGTCTTTGGACTGACAAAGCGCTGTTATTCGCCACTACATCCTCATTGAGAGAGAAGGGCCACAACCTTGGGTGACTTAAGACTACAGCCACCAATGCATCACTGTGATAATCTCTTATTTCCTCCCTGTCACCACCACACACACACTCCAGCCAGCATGCAGCAGCAGCAGCACCGTCCCTCTACAGAAAAACTACAGTGTGCCCGTGTTTCATATTGCGTCCATGCTAACACAGCAAATAGAGAGGAGACGAATGCTGCCTCCCCTCGGCTTTTCTGGAGAGGTATAGTGAATGGAGGGGTGTGTGTGTGTGTGTGTGTGTGTGTGTGTGTGTGTGTGTGTGTGTGTGTATTTGTGTGTGCTTACTTTGTATGTGTGTGTGTCTGTAAGTGCGTATGTGTTCTGGGAGCGATGGGGCGTGGAGGATTTCTGCTTGTATCAGCACCTGGGCTGCACTGAGAGAGAGGTATACAGGGAAGAAAGATGGGGGAACTGGGAGCCTGTGTGTGTGTGTGTGTGTGTGTGTGTGTGAGAGAGAGAGAGAGAGAGAGAGAGAGAGAGAGTCGGGTGGGGGTGGCTAACAGGGAGTGGAGTATAATTTAGTCGCACCAAAGCTCAAGGCTCATGTCAACCTTGGATAGGGACCCAGGATGATAATTTGAATTGGGAATTAAGTCACCAATCAATGGTTATACTTATGCTGAATCAGTGGTTTATTAAGGGAAGAGAACTCAATCATCTGATTGTGTGTGGGCGTATTTGTGTGGGTGCGCATGTGCAGGTACAGCTATGCGAGTGTGAGAATTTGCAGGCCTCTTTTCTGTGTGAGCACATGCAGATGTTTTATGGCGTATTTGTTCGACCGCGGAGTAAACCAATGTTTGCTGACAGCTTTATTTTAACGTGGAGGCCCAGGTCCTCACACAACGACCAACAAACAAATCCTCCAAATAAAATGATAATATGTTGTTTGTCACTGCGGCCCAAAACACATATAACCATTGGAAAAATGATTCGTATGATGTTTTGAGATCTGCCACCTCTGTGGATTGGTAAGGTGTAGGCACAACAGCTTCATTAAAATACGGGAAACATCATTGCTAAAAGAGCTACTTAGTTTAGGTTAGGGAAATATCATGGTTAAAAGAATTAACCATTGATTGTTGGTGGGAAACTGGAAGCTGTGTTTATCGTTCTTTCCACTCTGACCCAGTTCCTACGAGGTGACAATGTCACGCTTCTCCTGCTATTTTTCCTAATAATAATAATTCTCACGGAGCTGAACTGCAGAGCCGTGCCACTGGTGGCTTTTATCACCAAGCTTTATCTTCATGGCCCTTATAATATACATACTTTTTTCAATACCTTACTTTGAGGAATATATATAGTAGATGTATTTTTCTGCAAACCCTTTATTTTCATTTATCAAAATAAGCTCAGCCACATTTTTCAAATGCCAATGATGTGTAATCAGAAGCAGCTACATAACTTTGCTAAGTAAAAAAACAGTATAACATTAGCAGAATTACTATTAAAGTGAATATTTCACCAAAAATCTGTTTTCAGTATCGAACGTTCACTGTCTGTGGGCTGACGAGGTGACTCTACAAAATTTGCTTTCGTAGCTGTCAGCTCCAATTTGGTTTAGCAACTAATTTCACCCTGAAAATCAAAATATCTCCAGAAACTCCTCAAACTGTTACCACAGCATCCACTTCTCTGTCTACTCACATGCTTGGTATGTTCCAATATTTCAGCCAGGACATGGCTTCATACAGCTTCTTTGTCCCACTCGTGTGATTAACCAGTGACAACCAACGTTAGGAAACGTTGAGTCCAACCACAGTTAGTGCTCGCCACAAACCGAAGCTGTAAGCTGCATGCACACAATGAGCGAGCAGAACATATTCTGACTCTTTATCATTCCAAATGTTGCAGTGACATCATTTAGTAGCATAAATTAGCTTCTTTTGTTGTCTTACATTTGTAGTAGTGTAGCTCCTTTGAAATTAGCCAAACTAACTCTTGTGCTCTAATGCTGGATTTTATTTAAACATGACTGCCAGTGATGGAGGCTTTGCCGCCATGTTGCCAGCGGTTTGCTAACACTTGTGCTTTTAGCAGAGTGGGAAATGTTATCTCTGTCAAAAACTGAAGATGCCTCTGACTTGTAATTACAACTTGGAGGAGGACGGTTATTCCCACTTGGCTGCTTGTAATTATGATCTGAAGTGACGTGAACGCACCATTACCGTTGAATATACTTATTACAGAGACGAACGTTAGAATTTGGGAAGTTTCTAAGGAAATTGTTTTTTCAGTGTGGTTCACTGTGTCTTTGTAAAGCAAGCTATGAACTTCACAGAGCTACCTTTCCTTTCCAGGCAAAAACTGTGAGCGTTGTTTTATAGTGTGAAGAGTGCAGTTTTGACTAGAGCATTTCCTTAACTCAAAGAATAAGCATACAAGAGTACAAATCTAGAAATAGTAGATTGAAGATAATGGCTGCTATGGACACATTTTACTCAGTATTCAAAATAACTGCAATAACTCCACTCTGATCTAACATGGCACCATTGTAAAACACCCCCGAACAAGCAACCTATACACACAAACCAGTTTCAAATGACCTCAGGTTTTCTTGAGGGAGTATAAGGTGTGTGCGAGTGTAATTTCCACATATGAGAGTGTTTGTTCCTCTGGAGTCTGGGCAAATGTGAGTGGCAGCCGTGTAGGAGAGGCACCGTGACCTTCTCTCTCTGGACTGTAACTCAATCAGAGCTCAAGGCGTGACACCGTAACCCTGCGTGGCAGGAAGCAGCTTGGCTGCAGCACTCTGCTAATGCCTTCACTAACGGCCGTGACCGCAGCGTGCTCATATCTCCCCGGAAAACAAAGCCAGCTCCTTACGAAGGAGAGATAAGCCTGTTTTTGTGATTCACCGCAAAATGTGTGTTCAGGATGACAAGTTCACAGGTTAACATCTCTCAGGTTACAGGTTCATTAAGGGAATTAATGATGCTTCTGTGGCAGCTGGATTAAGAGAGTATCTGCTTTCCTTCCAGGCATGCTCGACAGAAAGTCCTCTGGAAACAATCTGTATTAACCACGATTATTTTAAATGGCCTGTAAATGGACAATGGCCACTTTAAAGAGCATGAGCCCGGGTGTTGATTTTTCTCAGGCTATAAGGTGGCATTAGTTTAGGTCAGTAACACTTGTAGATGTTTAGATAAGGAAAGCTAGTTAATCTGATTATGTGGAGTTCATCTCTGACTCTCAAAGGCGGAGGCTGGCTGTGTTTCATCAGCTGCTGAGAGGGACCGCACAGCTTATGTTGCTCTGCTTACAAACACCTGTATACTCACTGAGTAGGTTGTGTGTGCGCGCGTCTGAGTGTGTTTTTGCATGTGTGTCTAGCTGTATCATTTGAGTATCTCAGCCTACTTTCTTTATCCTGCTGTTGGGTTTGTGAGTGTTTCGTGTTTTTCAGGACACTGAATGAATGTAGATTCACATAATGAAATGTGTATGTGTACTTTGATATAAAACACACCTCACAACTTTGTGTGGTCTTCTGGCTGGGCTTGTGTACGGCAGCCAGGTTTTAGCTCTTTATCTGATCAGGAAGACTTCTTCTGGATTGTTTGACCGCTCTAGTGCATCCTGACCAAAAACCCTTTCAATCCCTTCATTATTGTAGCGTCTGGACAATTAAGTAAAGGATAAAAGATGAGGCTAAGACAAGGTTTTTATTTTTGCCGGGAAAAGCCCAACACTATCAAGACCTGAGCGGACAACACTAGTGACAATAACTAGTGCATTTGTTGGGGACTATTTTCAACTGTGGATAAATACACATTTGGTGCTGTAGTGACTGTGTGGGCTTGGCTCAAAATGAACTACAGTGCCTGTGTTCACTGTAATGAGGGAACATTTCACCCGGTGCAGCAGTGTTTCGCAGCGATGTCTTTTTAATAGTTTTTGGAAAACAGTGGAGGAATTAGATATTTCTTGTCTTGGATACATGGACAGTACTTGTTAGTGATCAAATCGTTGGTGGTTTTGGTCTTTTCATAAGATCTCATGACAATAAGAAAAATAGAATATCACCAGGTGATCACGAACTGCAGACCTGATCATGACCCTTAATCAATGACTCATCCACTGTCTAATAAACACTTTGGAGGGCCTTAATAGAAGGTGGGGCCATGAAATCCTTTATATGAGTGAATTATTTTCCATTGATTCAAATATGAATGATTGAGACAGAAAGATTTAAGGGGTTATCATCAACAAACGACAGCAGACCAATGAACTAAATTTTAAGTTCATCATGCTCATGTTAAAGCATGTAGACATATCCTGTGCTGTTGTCTAGTTTTGCACTGTTATTCCAATTATGCCTAAGTTGTATGTAAAAATAGATTATCAGGCCGTCTTGCTCGTACATGTGGTGGAACAGGTGCAGCTTTTCAAACGGACCCATTCTTATCGCTTCTGACTCCCTGTGAGTCAGAAATCGTGAGAGGCGAGAAGGTCACTCCAATGAGACGAACAATCTTGACCCGGCTCATAAACTCGGAGGTGTGGCGGATTAAAAAAAATGTCAGAAATTCACGTTTGGAAGTGATGGAGAAGTCTGGTGTGCTGTGTGTCGGTATGTGCCGTCGGCCTCCGTGCGCTATTTCAGTCCACTGTCAGTTTTTGGTGGATGCACATGCAAAGTTTTGAATCGGATTACATGCAGCAGGACAGAGAAAACACATACGGAGAATTGTTAAGTTGTGCAGGCATGCAGCAGCACATGAACTCGAAGCTCCACAGCGATGTGCTCCCCGATACTCATGTTTATTATGTGGCTGGTGTTGGGGAAAGGGCTTAGCTGCGGGTCAGAGGTCATGGCAGTGGGATTTCATGGCTAATGCAGAGATGGGGGCCACTTGTGAAAGAGCATGGCCTCGCAAAGTTGCAAAAACAAAGTGAATACAAAATGAACAAACAGAGAGGAACAACAAGGGACAACTTCATGGAGAAAAGAGAGCCCGTATGTTCTGTCTGTCAGTGAAGAAAAGTCCAAACCAAGAAATCTCAGCAGACTAAACAGAAAAGAACTGTGTTCAGCACAAAGCGCACAAAAAAAGTAAAAATATTAATATTATTTACTGTCCTTATTTTCCTATCCCCGTGCTCCCCCAGATTTGCATCTGTTTGAGTTCTCCATTTGTCTTTGCTGGTAAACACAATTTAATATTAGAATAAATTACAAATGGAAGAGTGATGCCTGGGATAGATTTTTCTTGCGGGAAGTTCAGACTCCGCCAACATTAATGTCCCTCGCCACCGTTGGAGGCATAAATCTCTTTTTCCCTCTTTTTGCCTTGAATCATATAGGGATATTGAATTACTCCCCTGCTCCCCACACATAGAGGCATTGTGCATTACATTGACTGATAAGCTGTCACCAGCAGTTTAACTTAGAGACATTCAAAGAGTAATACACCAGTTGAGGATAAACTAACCCCAGTCCCCTTAGAGTAAGCTATGGCGCTGTCACAGTGAAAAATACGACGGGGGCATTTCATATAGCATGCAGCATCTGGCATCTGAAAATGGAGGAAAATACCTCTGAACAATGCTTGGTTTATGGCTGTTTTCATACTGGGCGACAGTTTTACCCTTGAACATAAGGGAAAGCTTGGATCAGAGAGCCAAAGCACTATAAAAGGCTGATATACAAGCTTCACTGTAGACTTTTGACTCTGGAGGAAGGATCGCACCTTTTCTGAATCAGAAAACGTATAATATCAAACGTGTACTTTATTCCATCAATAACCATTATTATTATATTCTTCCTGGTTACAATATCACTGGCGGTTATATTCTGAGCCTGTGTGTGCAAACCTTCATAACGCCTGTGATGGATCAGTCTTATTTTCTTTCTTTTTTTTTACCTCTTTACCATATTTATGAGAGCAGCTAAAGGGCCTTTTCATGCTACAATCTGGGAACCACCATTAACGCTCAGAGATGGACCAATGGGAGCGAGCCATGTCTTGCTCATCGTAGTTGGCATGAGAGCGGGCCGATCCATCACGGCAGGTTTGGCGGCAGTGTAACTCGTGGTACTGTCTGCCCCTGCACTTCAGGGTGGTCTGTCCAATTCAACATCTGCATGAGACTCCAGCAGAGCAGCTGTGTGTGGGTTGGCTCCTGTGTGTGTGTGTGTGTGTGTGTGTGTGTGTGTGTGTGTGTGTGTGTGTGTGTGTGTGTGTGTGTGTGTGTGTGTGTCCTGGTTGTTTTGGTGTTAAAGTGCTGCATTGTTACTGTCTGGCCTTTGAATGGGCAGAGAGCAGAGATGATATTACACCATTAATAAAGCACTGCTTAGATTAACGCAGGAAGAAGAGCGAGTGGAGACTGCAGTGTCTTGTTTTTTTCTGGGATCTTTCAATTAATGATAATGAAAATCAATAATTACATTAAAGCAAAGGCTGACTGACTTCAAGGCATTTCAAGGGTTCTGGGCTGTGAGTGTTTACACATCCAGCTGTGAACATAGAGCATAAAAATGGGAATAACCCCACTGAAAAATGTCAGATTTTCCCAAATTAAGAGAAGAAAGTTTCTTTTTAGTTTGATAACTACAACAGGTGTGAACCTTTAGAAGAAGTTAGGCGGACATAAGGCTGCTTCAGACTCCAGAATTTGTGTGCGCATGATTTTATTTGCACAAGCAGGACACCGATCTTGCGGAAAAATTATGAAAAAAAGAAGAAAATGGTTTATTTTTAGCTTGACAATCTCGCTTAGGTGTTGAGAGCATCTATTAAGCAGACCAGGTTTTTCCTAGAACGGCAGCAATATGTGATGCACATACAGTAGAGGGCTTATCTTTTGAATATTGCTGCAAAGGATTAATTCAGTATCTTTAAATCCAAGGCTCGGCGTGACAAAGAGCCGCTTAAAGGTAAGGTCGTAAAAATGTGATATAGCAAAGGACTGCCACTGACTGAGAGGCTGAGCGAGGACATAAACAAGACGGATGCCCGTCCCCTTTAATATAACATAAAGAGTGAGCTGGAGAAAATAAAACACCCCATTGTAATGAAATGCATTTACTGCAGCACAGGCTTGAAATCAGGCAGAAGTGAGCACAAATGTCAAAAGAGCTCTCCTGTTGAGCAGAGCGGCAGAATTAAGGGGCCTGATATCTAATCCATTTCCTGTGAAACCGGCGGTGTAGGGGACATCAAAGAGAGTTAAAGGGGATTCAGTGAGAGCTGTTGGAGTGGCGAGGCAGTGAAATATGGCACATTTGGTTTCTTCTCTCCCCCGGCACTGGGCCTTTGGAATAATTAGAGCCTAATTCTGTCTAATTAACGGACTCAATTACTCCTGAAGAAAGCTCATCAAAAAGATGGCGGGAAAGCAGGGAAGAGAATGGTAGCGTTTTTTCTTTAATTAATGAACTGAGTTGAATAACGGCCATGGAATTAAACATTTCCCCCAATGTGTATGAATTGCAAATTGGAGCATCGTTTTTTTCCGAGACGGGAGCCCAGGGGCTAACGCTGCTGTCAAGTAGCTTTCTAAAAAGTCAAAGCGCCGATGCAGCACTAACAAATTACTTAAGATTACCATCTTTAGCACATGCGGAGGTCCTAACGAATAGCGATGAATTAATATGCCGTCTGTGTTCCAGCGCTCCCATTGGCTATGAGTTTCACTGATCCTAGAAGAGCCAATAAAGCAGGCACCAGTGTGAACTTTATGGAACACTTTTCTTCCTGTACAATTGGTTGTCTGTCGATTGCATATTTCACATCCTTGAGACGTTGATATAAGTCTTGTTAAATTACTCAGCTGAGATAGAGCTGTGCATACACGAGTGTTTTCAGGGGTTGAAAACTTTTTATGTGCTATCAGGGCCGTGTGTATGCGTGTGTGTGTGTGTGTGTGTGTGTGTGTGTGTGTGTGCACAAAGTGCTGTGCTGCGCTCAGCAGCTTTAAAGGCCCAAGGGTCGGCTAAGCTAACTCACTGCCTCAGCACTCTTTAGCTCAGCTCCTCAACACATTCGCTGAGGCACTGGGAAACAAACTTAAAGGCCCAATATTATCACCCATATGTAGACAAGGAGAGCAACACATCAGCACAGGAGACATTTGTTGTTATCCTCAGTGAAACCAGTGTTTTTCTGCGAACGAACACGTCTTTTTCTTCACAATAGCTACTCATACATCTAGCTATGATTTTATAGTACAATGTTGAACATGAAGGTTTTTTTAAATGTCTGCGCATTGCTTTTTTTTCTGTCTGTATTCTATAATTTATCCGCTTTGGCGTTGCATTCCAGCTGGCACAAAGTTTCCAGCCCTTGAGAAGCCGGAGGAGAAGAGTCTGTGAAGCTGAATCGTCCCACAGCACAGCAAACGTAGGTGCTGAGATCTCAAATCCACACTTTGAATTTCAAAATGCATTCATATAGAGACTGTTCGTGTTGTTCATCTTTATTTGGCTCAGGGTTTGATTCTTGGCTGTGGTGCTCAAGTATGTGTTCAGCCTGCATAACATGAAGAGAAAAATGCAAATGAAGGTTTGAGACAGCAGCTGCAGCTGGTAGTTAACTGATTATAGAGCATTTTCTCCTGTTTTGTCTCTTCTGCCATCAGTGGACAAGTTGCCTTATAAAATTGACAGGATGCACCTTCAACAATGGTTTCCCATTTTTTCATTGATTTCCATTTAAAGGGCCACAATGAAATACACAATTTTAAGCCACAGGAACTTGAAAATTGGCTTTCCATTTTTGTTATTTTATTACAGGAGGTATGTTCAGGAAATGATGGATTTATACTTCTAGATGTAAAATAAGAGGAATTCTAAGAAGATAATTTGTGTAAACATTACTAAAGCTAAAGTAGCTGTGTAAACACAAGATACAGTAAATTTAAGGCAGTTTTTAATATACATTGCAGCATGTAGAATATGTATATGTGCATGCATGTATATGCACAAATAAGATTAACCTTTACCACTGACTGATGATAACTATATATTTTCACACACATTTCTGTAGCCAATTCATGTTTATGTCACTTTCAAACCAAAGCTCCCCAATCAGGACATTTTAAAAATAATTTTGTGATGCTATAGAATAAGAAAAGTTCATTTAAATCTGTAATATGAGATATCAGTGAGGTAAATCTAATATCTCAGATCTCAGACAATTTTCTCTTCTCTCAGTGAATGTATGTATGTGGTTTTACACTTAACATGTAGCTTTTACATCTTTTTCACTATAATATCTTACATTCGGTTAATATCAATCTTAATATAACTTAACTCCAATTCTTATTGGTGTCACCAATAATAATAATAATAATAATTCTAACAATAATAATAATGATGTATTATTATTTGTATTATTTTTATAGGCTATACAGAACAAAACTGCTATTGGTGAATCTAATCAATAATTCAGTGCTTCCAAACACTGACTCATGCAGTAATCCAAGTCTTCCCACAAAAGGGAATATTAATGGAATAAAAAAAAAAGACAAAATAAAAAGAAAAAAGTTAAGCAAATAGAGCTTGTAGTAATAGTCAATCAATTGTTTATCAATTTAATTAAAATCATTTGATGAGCTATTTATTTATTTATTTATTTATTTATTTATTTATTTATTTATTTATTTATTTATTTATTTATTTTATTTTATTCATTATTTTTCTGCATGTTCCAGCTTCTTGTGAGGATTTACAGCTTTTCTTTTTAAGTCACTGTGAATTGAATGTCTTTGGGTTTTAGGCTGTTGGTAGGACAAAACAGATTGAGGACATCACTCAGGGCTCTGGAGAGCTGTGGTGGTCATTTTTCCACAATTTTTAGGCATTTCACAGACCTTAATGACAAATTGATAAATAAATAAAATCCTCTGCAGGTTAATCAGTAGTAAAAATAAACACTGGCTGCAGCCCATGTTCCTGTTCATCCTCCTCATTCCCCAACTGATGTATCCAAAAAGATCCACATACGTCAAAACACTCAGTCGTCCAACCGTAGGCTAAAGACCTGCAGACGTGTTAACTGATTGAGTGAGTGGGCCGGGTCCTGCCTCTTGTTCTCTACCTGCTTTGCCATTTTCCAGACAACAAGACAAAACACATGGATGTGTGTTTCTATAAAAAGACAGGAAAAAAAAAAAAACCAACATAAAAAAAAAATACCAAAAAGAAATAAGACTGTTAAACTTCTGAGAGGCATTTTCAGGAGCTTTCTTCATTTGGTGGTAGATGTGCCATGACACGCATTGTTTACATTTGGAATTGGGAAAAAGGACTTTCAGATCATCCAATTAAAGTTGTACCCCTCCAGAGACCCAATGCCCTTCCTCTCCTCAGCTTATTGGGCAGCACCCACTGAGAAAAAGCATTTGACTGCATTAACAGTAAATGAGGCCAACTTCGTTTTGTTCATTAAAGCACCATTCTGAAGATGATAAAACTGATAACAGTCAGCGGCATGTATTTCCAAATTTGCGCTCTTAATTTGACATTTTTCATATTTTGGGAGATTGGTGGTGGTAATTGAATACATTTATAAAAACAAAAACAGATATTGCCACGGTTCGACTAGCAATATAAAAAAGATGTATGATAGCCTGCTATTTCTTCTCTGTCTCCAATGATCATCGTTTAGGAGCACCTACTGTGTTTTTAATATCCTGTAAATCTAATTAAGAAGCAATACTGTGGTTTTGGGGTTGTGTGCAAACAAGTCTTGGCCCACGATACCATTGTGGATGCAGAAATTGAAATTACAAACAAACGAAAACAAACGAATCTGAGCCCTCATAATTGTTTATGTCAAGATGTTAAAATCAATAACAAACGTGTTTATTAGTTTAATCACTTTCTGCTCATTTTGTTTGAACTGTGGGGCTCATATCTCTCAATACCCCTCATGTAGCTTTAAAGCAGCTGAGGAAGAGTTAGCAGGTAGACTGTGTTGAGTCAGATAGAGCATTTGTCAACCTAAACACACTTAAAATGCTGGAGAAAAAAAAAATACAGATGGCTGGGGCATCCCATCTGTTAAAGAAATGGTGCAATCTCAATCCTGAGGGTTGTTTCACTTTTAGACTGAATAGCATGTGGCAGGACATAAACAGTATCCTAGCTTATAAAAGGCTTCACTGGTTTTACCATTTGTAATTAGCAAAAAATAGACACCAGTAATTCGCCCCCTTGTAATAGTCTGCAAGAAGTCATTAGTTCATCACATTAGTTAGCAAAGTTCAAAGATAATTCCGGACGATGGAGAGCGCCATACATACCTCTGACTGATAATGAGGCTCCAGCTAAGAGAGCTGAGGTGCTGATGGAAATGAAATGTTTGTGGGAAAAGAATAAAAAGTTGCCTTCTCATTTTATCGCATTCTATGCACCGCGAAAGCAAAGACACACAGCGACAAGCTCGCAGATGCACACAACAACACGCGCACAAAGGGGCAGGTTCCACTGGGGGGCATCCATCTTATGGTAAGCACAGCTGAACCATTAACCTCATTAGTATAATGGTCACACATGAGTGGAATGCAGCTCCATGCTTCATGATGGCAAATTGATGCTGATACACTCCTAATGTTGCTTTGATAAATATAGGCAGGAACAGGGAACTCACACAAAACTGGCATATATCATTGTTAATGAAAAGAAGCAACTGCGGCCATTAAAGTCTCCTGGCCGCTGATGGAGGTCTGTTTACAGACGGGGAACACGGCGAGGTGACAAAGAAAACGAATGAAGCGTCCTGAGCTGGCGAGAAAATCAGACGGGGCGACGGGGGCACTCGTTTTCATGGATTCGATGAGTTTTTGACCTACCTGTGTGAACAGAACTCACTTGACATTCGTTTTATACTTCTAACAAGCTCACGAAACTTATAAACCGCCCACAAAATGCACTCACACACACAGAATGACCTGCAAATCCTTTAAACCCATAGAGATTCTTTGCTGCATCCTTAGCCTTTTGAAGCCAACTTGGGTCCAGCATATTGAGTCAGAGTAAGGGCCTCAGAAAGACAGTCAGTGTGTCCACGGTGCGGTGCGCAGGCCGTCTGCCATGACGAGGAGCGCGTGGCTCAGGCTGCGCCCCAGTGTCCTGCAGGCACCCTGTTAAAAATGTCACTGCAGGGAAGGAAATGGCCGCCCCGGGGCGTCACGGCCCCCTTTCTTCCACGGAGATAGAACACAAATTGCATCCTGGCAGTCACGATGGCTCTCCAAATGTTAGATTTCAGAATCATTTCCTCCGCCCAGTGGCCTCGGAGAAAATAAATAAAGAATATGTTTATAAATATAAATACATTCAGAGGCGGCAAAACGTGTCTGATAGGGCAGTAAATGATAACACAGTAGGGAGCCATGTGGAATGTGTGTTTATCCCTTTGGAAGGCAATGACCTCCATTCCTCCTGACATTTCCCCACCGCCCATCCCCAGTCAACACCAACGGGGGTAGAGTGTATGTGTATGTTTGTGTGTGAGAGTGTGTGTGTCTTACTACTTTACAAGAAGCTAACACAACCTGCCCCCGAGAGGTACCCTTTTCAGCACAGGCCATAAAAACCACCGGCTTCAGCAGCCTTTGGAATCATTCAGGATGAAACATCGGCAGTTCGGTATTAAGTGTTTTTGATAAATCACTTTTATGAGAAATGCTCGGAAAACAAACCGGGGATAAACTGCAGTGGGCAACGGCGAGTGAACTGAAGGAGAAAAATGTCTCCACCACATTTGGATAGACATGTTCATTAGTCTTGCTTACTAACATATGGCATGAGGATGAAACAGAGCTGCTCGTCCCATGAAAAGTGTAGCTTAAAGATGCTAAAGCACTCGCATCTTAAAGGAATTCACAGCAGACAAACAAGACAGAACAATGAGAGAGGAGTGTGAGGTGATAATATGAGAGAGCCGGGGAAGATAGGTACAGGAAGTTGTTGCACCACTCCTCCTATTTGGCCTTTTGCCAAGGCTCCAGTTTGGGTTGGATCCCTGAAGCATTAGCATCACACATTCAAGCTGTTCCAACAGCCTGAGCGCTAACGGGCTAATGGGCTAATGGCTAATGGAAAGACTGCATCATGGGCGCCAGCTCCGTCTCACCAAACCTGCACAATAATACAGACACACGACAACATGGCAACAAAAACTGCTCTATCATTAATGAATCTGTGGGAATACCAAAATTAGACTATAAACCTGTTTTGCTAACATCTGCCATGGCTAATTTTAATTATGGTAGACAAAGTCAAAAGAACACTGAAATGTGGCTCAGTTGATTAATTTACTTGTTTACAGTCCCCAGTTCACTTTATTATCGCTGCACTATAGCTGTAAGAACAACATGTAAACCTGCACAAACACCTGCCTCATGTGCGGTGGTGAGACAGACGCTAGCCTTTGCTCAGCTTTAACGCTGCTTTGCTAACACAAACACTTCTTTAGTTGGACAGCTGCATTTAGAAAATGGAATAATTAATTTTTTTATTGCAATAATTATTACAATCATACAGTAGTGTGTGACCAATGTATCTAATGATTTTTTTAATGATTTATAAATAATTTAGTGATGCTTTATAGATCAGTTCTTAGCCATTAATACCTTCAACTTTGGGTCACCAGATTGTGAAAACTACATTTCACAGGTTAGACTGTTCATTTCTAGAAAAGGACTGCAGACAATTTGGACCAAAATTGAGTTATTTACGACTTACTAATAGTTTCAACTGCAGATTCAGTGGCTTTTTAGAAAGTCAGAAATCCATAAATATTTATTAATGAATTGGCAACATTTAAAATTGCAATTATAATGACAAAATAGAAAAGGTGAACACCTCCCAGTGAAATGTTTCACAACACGACAACACAAAATTTCAAATTATTAAAGTGATGAATAGAACACTAATATATCAATTATTGATGTTAACACAGCCATTAGTTTCTGCTTGTAAGCCCTTTATGAATAGTGGCTTTTTAAAAACTAGAAACCGTTTCCTACCTGTTATCATTTCATTTTGTAATATTAGCAAAGACACTTCAAGTCACATTAGTATTATTTGGCAACTTGACTAATAAATGTAATAATGTGGAGTCTATGAGCATGATTAGGCTTCTCAGACCATGTAAGATGATTCATTTTTTATACTTTCATAGTTACTACAAGCATTCAATCAGAGTAACACATCAAATTACTTAAACCTCATTATTTATTTATTTATTTTTTTTTAACGAATTACATTTTTGTTAATTTTGCTGATTTAGTTGAGTAAGGTAATGTACAAACCCTCTCTCTTTGAGGCTCTTTAAAACCTCTTAAAGTTCATTCATTTATTCATTCATTAAGCGGTTGGTGTGGAGTGCTGTGTATTAACTGAGTGGACTGGTTAAGTTGTCAGTGGTGTAAACTACTGCTATCTAGTGGTGTGAGAATCCATTACACTGCAGGCAGAAGCAGTTCCTCCCTCAGATGACCAGAGTCACCAATGCATGAACAACCGTGGTAAGAGAATAGTGCGTTCATTTTCTCTCTTAGTGTCTATTCTTTGAGATTTTTTTCATCTTATGTGTTTAAATTAACAAATAACAGCACCTTCAAGTGTAATTTCCCTCTTTTTTTGACTAACGGAACAAATCATTTCTGTTTTTGTGTAAAGACAATGACGTGGAGGCCAGATGCCCCTGCTCTGATGCGAGTGTTTCCTTTCCCACCCCCGACTCCATTTGGATCTAATGTTAATATCACATACAGACAGGGGACAAATAAAAGGGAAAACCAAAATAAGCAGCAATCAAAGTTATCGTTAGGTTATATTTAGTAAGAGTTTACTAAATAAATCATTTGCTTTATCAGGAATGAGTGGGTGTTGTTTGATTTTTCAGATTTTACTGACAGCAGCCAACAAACTCATACAACCCCACAACTATCATCATACTTCTGAGAGTCTGATACATGCATGGAAACACAATCTGAGCTTCACACTAATGAGAAGAGCGAGGAGAAAAACACAAGTACAGAAATCTCTCACCTCTCACCAAAACTGTTTTCATGTGACCTGATCAGAACGAGGAGCTGACAGAGAAAATTGATTTTCAGGGGCCTTCAGTGAATGCAGATGTGTCCACACAGTACGGGAGGGGTCACTGAAGGGATTGATGGTATTAAGAACATGTGAACTGCCTTTGTAAAGACCAGATCTCAACCCAATGGAACATCAGTGGGACATTTTGGACAAGGTCTTCTTCTTTAGACTGTGCGACAACAATGATCACGTGACTTTATTTCATGTCACAAAATGGGCCTGTGCAGACTGTGCGGTGTCAGTGTAAGGCCTGCAATGAATGGTGTCAAATTCAGATTAGCTGATTTCTAAAAGTGGGTTGAGAATCCTAAATTTGTGACGCTGTCAGACTTCTGACCTGGTCTGTTCTTGGTCACTAAAGCTCCAAATGGGCCGTCTCACAGAGCAATGTAGGAGTGCTGTTCTGCACTGGTGAGCAAAGATTTCACCACTTTTCCCTCATGATTGTCAACTTTTGTCTCAGACAGCCCGAAGTTGCAGTGTGTAAAGGAGCCTTCAGTCTGCGCTCTCCTTCGTCCTCCAAACACCACACCAGGGAACATAATTTGCTGTTCATCCCCAGAGTAGATTTCACTTCTAGTTTTTTACTACGACACTTGATCTGTAACCCATCTGCACCCTCTATCACTATGAACAACTGCTGCTAGCACAGGAGTCACGTCTCATCTCGCACATGCTCCTGCTCTGGCTCAAACAATGCTGTAGTAGAAAGTGTTGTAGGCTTTATTTGATGAAACATCTGGGACAGGAGCTTAATAATGTAACTGCTCTCACTCAAGCTCTTTAATGAAACACTGATGCCAGCTTTCCTCAGTGGAAGCTCCCTGCAAGGTAAATTACAGACTGGTTAGTTATATCAGATCATGTCTATAATGTTTAGAATTGCTGTCAAAACACTACTGATACAAACTCTCACCGTCTCTGATACCCAAACGTCACCCAACCACTACCACACCCCCACCCGCAGTGACATCTCCATTGTCCCCCATTGTCCCCCTCCTTTCCTCCCCCCCTTTGCTCTCTAACTGAAGTGTGGCGGGAATGAGTGATGAGCCAGTGTTTGGGTTAACGACAGGGACGGGGTGTTAAACCTGAAGTGTTTAATTAACCCCACAATGGGCCTGCCTGTCAGCCCATGCCCATTCCCTCTTGATGGAGACTTCAGCTCACCCACCAACGCGCACACACACACACACACACACACACACACACACACACACACACACACACACACACACACACACACACATATGTGCATGCACACACACACGCACACAATCAGAGGCAAGTGTGCGCAGTCATACAAATTCACATGAATGCACTCAGGCACATAGGCCATTGGAGACACACATAATAGCAGGTGCACACACGTACACACACACACACACACACACACACACACACACACACACACACACACACACACACACACACAGACCAGCCCGGGAGGGGAGAGGATGAGGGGAGGGGAGTAAAGTGATAATGCTCCGCCACAAACGCAAGATTGCTTTTTTTTTCTCTCTCTCCTTCTCTAAAGTCCATTTTCTGGGTCACTGCATTGCATTCATTACTGTCTTTGAAGACATTGGGCTGGGAAGGAATAATGCTTCCCTTTCACTTGTACTGAGAGAGAGCAGAGAGTTGTGAGCACCGGAGTCAGGGCCAGAGGCCCGGGAGGGAGGAGAGGAGGGCGGGGACGCGGTAATATGTGACATCTTTATCTGGTTTTAATTTCAGTCATAAATATTGAATGCTTTATTTGCTCATCTGCAGCTGCCTCCACTCAGTCAGTGTTTGTGTCTCTTGTCTTTTTTTTCTTTCTGCTCTGCCAGCACACGCCATGTTTCTTATGTTGTTGCTGGGGGCCAAAGCAATAGGATTAGGTAACGATTTTTCCATTTTCAAATGAACTCCAAAATGGACTTTAGCCGATTGAAACACTAAAAATCCAGCCTGTGGATCCCCTCCAGATTGAGTGAATATGAATAAAGCATGATTTAAAATACTCTTTTGTTGGATCTACATCAACAGACAGGGAGGAGAGAGGCTACCGGCCGCTCTCTGAGAGGGTGACACTGACATAGCGAGCATTATGAGAGTCATCTTGTCCCCTGGGTGAATCAATAGGTGCCATATGACAGTGGCTCACCCATCAAGTGGCGCAGTGACTGGGGGTGCTGCTGGAAATTTGCTTAAAGCCTACACCAATTAACTTCAACATGACAGATTCAGGCAGCCAATGAGTGAGCGCTTTGCATTCTGCCGCCTGCCTGACTCTGTGGGTACAGAAGGGAAACCTCAGCTGTTAGACGGATGGTGGGCTGCTTTTGTGTGTGTGTCTTCCTGCATCCACACAAGCATCAACCCTTGTACATGTGCGTGTGCGTGCCAAGAGGTGTGTGTGTGTGTGGGAGGGGTGGTGGTGGTGATGGTAGTGGTGGTGGAGTGGGGGGAGTAAATCTGCAGTGATTCAGGCCCTGCTCTCACTCCTTAATGATGATGTCAATCTGTGAAAATGCACGCACACATTGGAGCTGTCAGGGCCTCATCAATCAGAGAGGGGTTTGTCAAAGGAGCCCAGGCCCAGATTAACGAGGCGGGGACAATGACGGCGGCCCATTTGCATAGAAAATTACCCTCATCTTTAGGAAAGTGATAGAGCCAAGGAACAGAGGCTGACAATGGGGATGTTAGCGGGCGTTGTTGAGGCGGTTATTGAGGGAAGAAAACACTTTGATCTCTGTTTTTGTATTTAACTCGACTGTAGGAGCGTAATTAGAAGATTTGATTGCAAAGTATTTCAATGAATTTACCCTTGGATACAAACAACAAACTTCTTCTTACATTTCAGCTGTGATATATGGATTTACTAGCTAATATGGAGGCAAATAAACTGAGGCGTTTTGTACTTTTCACTGCCGACTCCACATTCAAACCTCCCCACAGAACACACCAGCACAGTGTATAACCCCCTTCTGTCCATTTGCTTTCCTGCCCAAATGAGACAGTGATGAATCAAGTGGGTTTAAGCTCCGTTTTTATGAACTCCTCCAAGAATACATGCCGAGTCCATCTTCAGCTGCAGCTCCAGCGAGCGCTCCTCCCTCCCAGCTCGCTGCATTGTCAGGCGGAGGAGACAATGGTTAAAGCTACATATTAACTCGGCCTGTTGTTCGCAGCTATTCTGCTCCACTGCCAGCTGGCTGAATTGACTCCTCTCTCCCTGACACACAGGACAGTAAGGGTCAGGTCACCTGCAGGGACGGGCCAGAGTACATTAAGGAATAATGGTTGAGCACCAGTGTGTGTGTATTCATGTGTGTGTCTGTGTGTGTGTGTGTGTGTGTGTGTGTGTGTGTGTGTGTGTGTGTGTAAGAGTCAAAAGGAGAATTATTTGTGTTGTTAGCGTAGAGAGTTTGTGGTGTGGGAACCGGGATTCAAAGACAGCTTGTGTGACTAACACAAACTGTTTGCGAAAGTGTGTGTTTGGCCAGTTTATGCACCATGTACACGTGCACGCATTTACATTTGCACCTGTGCAAGAAAGGAAATTGACTGTGTGCACTCTCTGTCATTGTGTTTGTCCTTTCACCACCACAAGAGAAAGTGTGTGAGGTTGAATGTGTGTGTGTGCATGTGAGTGTGGTGGCAGGGGGCCTTCCTCACTGAGCGAGAGCAGGACAGTTAAGGTGTCACCACCATGATGGAGAGGGTCCTCCTTCACAGGAGGCCAGCAGCTGCCAGGTTTTCAGCAGCTTGTGCGGAAGACTCCACATAAGTTAGTGGTCAGAGGTTTGGGTGGTGAGTGAAGAAAAAGCCGAAAACCTCAAGATTTACAGCGGAGGTCAAAGGTCGGAGGTCAAAGTGTGGAAGGTCAGAAGGTGCACTTTCTCTCGCACATACACACACTTCACCGATGAACGCTGAAACAATGCTGTAATGCAGTTCATTCTGTTTTTATTATGTGACCTAAAGGGTCAGTTCACCCAATTGAAATGACACGCATGCATTTCCTCACTTAAAAGTAATTCAAATACAAATGTTCATCATGACATCTGTGGATTTTCCACAGCAACAATAAAACATGAATTGTTCATCATATGACAGACCTTGTCAGATAAAGCCAAAACTATTCTGAGGGCATTTAGGATTTTAGAAATACTCTTAACGACCACCCCCAATGCAAAAATTTAGTTTGTAAAACGTGTTTTATTATTTGGATTTTCCCTGTCTGTCTAATTGTATTTTCTGTTTGTTTCATTTAAATGTAACATTTGCATCCTGAAATTCCTCCTGAAATCAGCTCGTACTGCTTTCTTCATAGGAAATAATTAGAAAAGTGCACACCTGTAAAATATATTCATCTGTTCCTGGTGGGAAAATACTAAATCCTACATCATTGTGTTTATTTTGTTTGCCTGAAAGTGGCAAATACAGAACCCAAGACATCGGTGTTGTCAGTGGTAGGTATGACCCTGCTATCTGCATAGCTAGATCCCAGGAGAAGTAAGGAGATTTTAATAATTTGGTTGAACTAACCCTTTTAACGACACAGATATTTAAATAGAATATGCTGCATTTAGAAGTTAAAACAGAGGACCGTCCTACAGCTTTCACTTAAGTTTCCTTTTTACATTTTACATTTTTCAAAGTCACATAAGAACCACAAATAGATGCTTGAATCCTTTCTACCCTATTTCAAGGCTGACCTTTAAATCTACTTAGAGAAAAGTATCTCCACAAACTGTATTTAAGGTCAGTAAATAAATAAATAGCCTCATTAATCACCACCAGATCAGAGTAGACACTTTAACGCCCTGACAGTCGACTTGGCACCCACCCTTATTACACTGTCATGGACCAATAAACACCCGTGCCAGCACCATTCCACCAATCAAACATCTGGCATTTGCAGGTCGTTAGGGAGGATGGCGAATCAGATCCCTCGCTCAGGCAGGGGAGGGGAGTCGGCTCTGTGCCCGGACCCTCCTAATCTCACCAATGGGAATGCAGCACTCCTTGTAATCCAATTAAAGGAGCGTAAGCGGTTTGTTAGACACTGTGTGTTAATGTAAGCACTATCCAATATACTCTGGGCTGGTAACAGCATGACTGGGGATACACTGTGGTCCATGGAACATAGGAGTAGTATACAGCTGGAGGGGCTGTTGTGGTAATATCAGGATACCATCTCCAGTGAAGGGAGGGGGGTTGATACTGCTGACCTGTGGTTGTTCCTCTTCAGGCATGATGACGAAGGCAAAAGAGGTCTTATGAGAGGAAGAATAAAAAAGGTCATCCACAAAGACACTGAACGTACCTCTAAAGTGAGGATGCATGTAGACCCCAGAAAACTGAGGGGGATGATTCCCTGATTCTCATTGTTATTCAGCCCCATTCCCTGCGTAAATGTACAGTTGTGCATCTTAATTGCATTTTCTAAGCAGCATTTAATAACTGTAGATTTGTACCATTTGCAGTCATTGCAGATGTAAGGACGAGTTTTTCTCACACTGGCGCCTCCCATTTCCTCCGATCCGGCAGCTGCAAGTGAACATGCTGCATCTGACACAGAGGAACTTAATCATATCTTCTTTTTTCTCTTTCCCAGATGCACCGAATTGAACTTAATTAGATGCTACATCACCTCAGTGAGGGGCTGCTTGGCAAATCTTATTAAGAAAAAGCAGTGTGTTTCTCCATTGCTCGCTGATTCCTTTACATCTTGGCGTCTGTGGGAGAAAACCCCGCTGAGGCGTATTCTCCAGCCCCTGTAACTAATGACGGCGTTGCCCAGATCTGACAGTGAGCTGTGTCTGTATATTGTGCTTAATATCATAATAATAATGAGAGCAAATTAGAACAATCAATTTCCATGGCTGGTTGTTGATTGGAGGAGGAGGTGGAAGTGACAGGGGGTGATCCATCATCCTCGGCCAGTCACATTAAGGAGAGCGCCGCGGAGCAGGTGGGCTGGGCTGGAGGCCAGCCGCAGCCAATGGGAACGGGCGGGAGTGGAGGAGGGAGATCCATTACACCCAAATCAAGTGCTAATGTAGCTGTGAAGTGGGAAAAATACAGAGGAGGAAAGAGAGGAGAGAGAGGGTGACAGGGTGTCGCTGAGACTTATGGCTGCTTAAAGTGGAGATCTTGAGTGTGTGTGTGTGTGTGTGTGTGTGTGTGTGTGTGTGTGTGTGTGTGTGTGTGTGTGTGTGTGTGTGTGTGTGTGTGTGTGTGTTTTGTCCAAGGATTTGTCTATTTACACAGTGTGTCCATGCGCCCTTTAGCTAGAACCAGTGACATTTCACAACATTACCTCAATGCTAAAGCAAAGCTTGCACAAAAATACACAAGATGCATTTTGTCCATTGTGTCAGTCCATAATCACAGTCATGCAACCATCATGAACTGAAGCTCGAGTCCCACA
The DNA here is from genome assembly GCF_039877785.1 of Chaetodon trifascialis. NCBI lineage: Eukaryota > Metazoa > Chordata > Actinopteri > Chaetodontiformes > Chaetodontidae > Chaetodon > Chaetodon trifascialis. The sequence goes on from NC_092057.1 coordinate 21,697,091, forward strand.
AGGGGTCACTAAAATCTCATTTCCCTCAAACCCTCCGAGCTCTCCGTCTGTCAGATGTTCATCAGCACAGTGAAGCAGATATGTCGCAGAATCCTGTGCAATTTGCAACCACGCAGTATAAATGCAGAGCCTAAATATGCATGTGGAAATTCTACATTTCCTGCCGCTGTCTGCTGACCTTACCATCCACGCACAAGGTGATGAGAGAGTTGTGGGAACACTGTGAAGAAAATTAGAGTGTGACAGGGAGGCTTGTCAGTGGCAGTCACTACACTTCAAGGTTTCTAAATGTATAAATGATGAGTGACCTCACACACACTGATGATGCACATTTCATTACCCTAACCCACTTTCATCACACACACACACACACACACACACACACACACACACACACACACACACACACACACACACATAGATATACACCAGCCATCACTCAACAGTTAATGTCCCAGACTCCTGTTGGAGCTACTCGACCACAGCCAAAACTCGTCCATTTCAAAAATCAGAGAAAGCAACATTAAGCACATTTCCACCTTTTATCAGCTCGTGTTGGAGTCTTTCTCTCTAATGCTATTTCTGCCAAACGATGGCATGGGGCGAGTATATTAGATTTCATCAGCAGCCATCAATCATGGCCGCACTTAACACGATCAGCTCCCCAGTTTATTCAGAGCGAACAATGGGGGACAGGCACGTCCCGCCTGCAACAGAGTAAATGAGGAATTTAAATACTGCACAAGAGACTACGGCGGCTCGGAGGGGGCTGACTGATTAAAGGCCACAATATCTGCTTTTCTAGGCAGATGATCTGTCAACGGGATGCAAGAGGAGCTTTATTGAAATAATGGGCTGCTAATGTGAGGTTATACTGCGCTTGGAGCACACACACACGCAAATGCTTGTGAGGATACTCCTTGTGGCAACACATCTTGTGTCTATGTGCACACAAGAACTGACTCCACAGCAAACACACACAGTCTAATTTTCACACAGGGGCACACACACATGCACATGCACACGCCATGTTTCCCGGCACAACATCCCCTACTGTCTGCTATTGATGGGTAATTTATCAAATGACATCTCGTTCACTGTTGAGAGAAAATTAAATCATGTAGTTCCAGATCCTGATTATGATCATGAGATGTCCCTCTTGTAAATTATGTCAGTGAGACGCTCATTTCTTTTCACAGCTTTTTATTTGCCAACATGGAGGTCTCTCTCTGGTTTTTCACCTAATCATTGCGTTAATGAGCAGACACAATCAGATACTGAGGATGGTCATAGAGGCAGGACAGGCTGGAAGAATGTCCTTGTGCCGGAAAGGTCAACACTTTAGATCGCTATACGGCAGGGAAGTTTGGGTGGGGAAGAGGGATGAGTTATGCAGTTTTTTTCTGTTCCAGAGCAGAGAAATGACCACCCACAAACCCCGAAGGCACACAAGCCCTGCTGTGTCTTCAAAGACAGAGTATCCATATCAGTGAAGGAAGGAGCGTATGATAATGTACGCAAAAGGAAAGCTGAGTTTAGGGTGACGTTCTTTACAATGCAACCACATGACCATGAATAAACGGTTAAAAGCTGCACTAATCAATATCGATGTATCAACAATGAATGAGATGACAAAATCCCCACACTCCCTCACTCTCCTCATGAGGTCCCTTCAGCTCTGCACGGCCATTTTATTATCTTTCAGCTCATTGTTTTGGTTTTGTTGCCCACATCTTTACTCTTTTCATCTGTTCACTGTTTTTCATCCACTCACACCGCTCTCATGATCCTCATTTCCAGACACAGCAGGCGGCTGTTTTCATTGAAAAGCATCTAATAAAACAACACGCCCGCCACGCACTAAGAGCAGATAAAGTTAGCTAATATGTAACACAATGAACATAGTGGAGAATTTAGCAGGTAAAGAGTTGAATGATGCCCTCAGGAGCTGGTGGAGACCAAAAACAGAGCTAATTAGTGTGATGTGCAAATAGACTATAAACTGTTTGCTCAGACATTCACCACAGCCTGGTGGTAATAATATGTCAGTATGATGTTTACAGCTTGTTGCTATCCCCAAGTTGCCAAAAAAAAATCAATGAATGCAGCTTTGAGAGAGAGCACACCTGTGTTGTGAAATAAAAAAGAGAAAATTTGACCTTCCTCAGAGACAAACTAACCCACAATGTCTCACAATCACGCTTTCGTCTTTTCTTCTGTGTGCCTGCCACAGCAGGTAGGCTATGAAACAATAGAAAACAAATATCAAAAACAAACAGAGTGACAGTGAGTGAGATGTTCAGGTGTTCAGGCTCTAGTCCCATTATGTGGAACAACAGGACTCACAACACAATAAGCAGACAGATTCATAAAAAGTTTGAAGTATGTCAGTAGCAAAAAAGACTAGAAAAAGGACTGAAATAAAACAAACAACAGTGGAATCCAATAAAGCAATCACATAAATTCAATTATTAAAACTTAAATGATTTAGTCAGTTCATCTTTGTCCAAATGATTTCACAAAAAAAAGACCAGTTTATCTTTCCGATGTTGTCAAATCTCATGTTGCGTAATCCTGCATCGTATACCGATCAATGGCAATCAATTGATTTTGTTAAATTAATCTCTGGTCATTTTTGAGGTCATAATTGATGTTAGTTAGGTTAGATGAACTGAAAACATTGTCATCTCTTGTGACACGCCACGTCTTTTCACACCAACCCAGTTTTGCTGTTGTCAGAGGTGTTTGTCCTCGTCTCTTCCTGTGAGCCATCAGCCTTGTGAGCTTGGTCCCTGTTTGCAGCATAATTGATTTTTCACACAAAAGCAGCATGATGTCACAGACATTTCCCAGTGATAGAAGTCATATGACACAAGCCATTTGACTTGTGTGATGGTCTCAACTTGGCTCGCTGGGTTAAAGTTAGGAGCACAAAGCTAAGGGTCCATTGATTGGGTATTATACATGCAGAGTCCTGCAGCAAGAAGTAGCAGCAGGAAGTCTGATGGATGCAGCATCATGTATTGTTGTACTATGAAGAAAGAACTGCCAGTGGTTTCCACAGGTTATTTTCATGTGATGTAATGATCTAATTATATCCCATTACCTAGACCTCCTCCTCTGAATTTTCTTCTGTCTTCCTGCAGATCCTTATAAACACCTCATACACATCCCCCCTCTAGTAGATAGAATTCCTAGAAAAGTGTTCGTGTTACGATCCCATCGCTCCTGGCTCCGACTCTGCATCCACACACACACCTCCATACAGAAGTAGCAGCTACTGGGCCACAAAAAGCCATAATTATGCATGTGACGTTATATGAAGTGCTATTGTTCTTTTCTAGGAATCTGGGCCACATTTAAAAAGTAGTGTTGACAAAAAAAAAAAAAAAATCTGATCTGAAAAATAAATCAAAATTGAGTGAGTGAATGCAGAGTGAATGTAGCCAAAAATCAGCCACTAAAGATCCGTGTTTGGTCCTTTGAAAGACACATGATCAAACTCCCACTTGAGGGAGCAGCTTTCAGTATCTACCTCTCATATAAACTGTGGGTGGCAGCATCAATGTGTCATTGGCACAAGCAATGATAAATGGTGCAACTTTGAAACCTCTGTCACTTCAAAGCAAATGAAAAATGTGTGTGTATCTATCTTGAGAGCCCTTTTCTCAAAAGGTCATGTGGTTGCATTACAGAAAATGAAAACTAAAACATTTTTACCATGAAATCACCTCAGAGCTGGAGTGCAAGAGTCATATGTGAAACAAGAGTCACTGTGACCAAAGCCCATTTAGAGGTGACCAAACAGGAACGCACGCAAGACAGTCATGTGTGAGGAGCTGATGCAGAGCACATCAGTTTTGTGAATGAGTTTGTAAGGACAAGACAAAAGCTGCTCCTATTGAGGGGTGGGAGAGCAGCTTTGGTAGCTTCTCACTTAAATTGAACTTGAAACCTGTAATTGTCCTTGTCAGTGGTGTGTTAGTATGATGCATGCTGAAAATCTGAGGTTATCATACATGAAAAGACACATAGAATCAAATAAGCTCGATAAAGATAGATGGTCGTTCTCAAAGGTTTAACTTTTCATTTTTTGCACACAGTTAAAATGCATTTTCTGCCGCACTGAATGGAGCTTTTTTTTCTTCTCACAACCTCTAAAAGTCAAGAGGGTGACAAAAACTAAACTTAAAAAGCCTTTCACACTGCTGTGGATGGGCCTTTGGACGTCCACCAGAGACATCTTGTGGTACGTTAGATCTGTGATGCTGTAATGTCATGCTTTTATGTGACCCCTTCATACAATTTTATGTGTACCACCAACCGCTTACTTTGTGTTGCAGAGTTGTTTTTTTTCCTCACACAGTAACCATCTTGCAACTCCTTAGAACAATTCAGCTACCCACTGTAGGGTCCCGACCCCCAGTTTGGGGGTCATTGCTTTATACAATAAACACAGACTTACATCAAACTATGAATGAAGGAATAAAAAACTAGTCTCACTGGCTCTTATGATGTACTTGAACACGGCTCATATAACTAACAAGTGGGCCGTCTACCAGTGACACTTATGGTTATCTGTTAAATTACACAGTAGGGGTGTTTTTATGAATCCAGAGGCAGGGGTGGAGGTTTTGGAAGCTGTTGGTGCATTAAACCACCTTCTGTAATTTTTGGAAATGACAGTTGTCATTATCAATAAAGCAATGAACAAAATCACAGAAGATACCCACATTATTCTGAACTTCTTTTAATCAGACCCAAATAACATAATTAGATGTGCCACATTGGACTGGTAGACATTTAACTTTTTGCCTGTTTGTGCCTATTTTGTAAAGTCCTGTGACTTAATTTTGATCTCAAAGTTCATCATCATCAAGTCGCCAAAAAAAAAAAAAAAAAACGCTCAAAGCGTAAGACCCCCCCACCTCCTCTCCTGGGTGAAGGTGGCCCTGAAGGTGCCCCTGGGTCTGAGCCAAGCCCCTAATGTTCACTAATCCTGAAAACGCCTCTGGATACAGTTAGTCATAGGCTATTTAATAACAACTGCGGGCACTTTGGGACGCAGGATGAAGCGCTTGGCTCATGTGATCGCTGATGGACCGGGGATAACGATGCGCGGCTCTGCGATGCGCTCCGATGATTGGAGATTGGGAGTTTGACAAGCTTGTTAATTCCGCCCATCAACACGACGCGCCTCCTCTCTGTGACAGCAGCGTGGATGGAAACTACAAATGAAGACGCGGAGACAAGAGTTTGGAAAGTTGTGCAGATGAGCGGTTTTTCGTCTCAACACACACGGGGAGCAATTATTCATGACTTAAATGGCGGAGGAAGTGCTCCTGGGAAACGATGCAAAGATGGACGGGGTGAGTGTTTGTTTCAGAGTTTGAGGCTCTGCTGAGATAGTTCACATGTAGATCAGCTGTTTGTCCACTTGAACAAAGTATGTATCATCTATTAGTCTGATCCTTCCATTTAAACCATCCAGTGACTCCAGCACTGCCAGCACAGACAGGCCTGATCAACATGTACAGTGTGTTTGTACCAACCATGAAACAGTATCCACATGTAGTTCAGGATCATGCTTCACTCTGGGATTTTGAAGCTCCACACATCCATGACAGCCTTTCGTAGAACTTAAAAAGTAAACCTATAGAAAAGTCTTAAACATAGTTGTTCAGATCTTTAACCAAAGCGGTGCAGCATGTCAGGAGCTGCACATCTGACAGATAATGGTAACTAGATTGAATGCAGACAGGGCAGCATTCTCTGCTGTGAGCTGCTTTCACGTGCGGCTGTCTAACTCTCTCCATCAGGTTGTTACAGGCTAAATTAGGTTTCTTTAAGCATCTGTACTGTTACTGTTCAGTCAGAGTAGGGGGTTTCTCCTCTGTCTGCTCTTTGTGCTAAAATCCTACATGTTCACATGAGTGGAATTCCTCTGGTATCCTGATGTGTAAGAATAGGGGTCCTTTTGTAAACCCTTATTCTGTTCAAATGATGAAAAGGTGTGGTGTACTTCCACTGACTTTCTACCTTGGAGGTCGGTTAAGCTCTGTGTGCTAGAGTCTAGGACGGCAGCTCCAGGCCACTCCTGATGAAAATACTGTTGACTGTCCCCAACCTTTGAGTGGGACTTTGGGGTTTTGGGGCAGTCAACAGAAGCCACCAGCTCATGCTTTAACATTTAACATCAATTTGTGTCACTTCTGACTCCGTCACGTGCTGCTCACTGCCTGTTCAGCTCGGCTGTTGAGTCCAAAGATCAGACTCCTATGCAATGTGCACCCTTATTATAATAATATAATAGTCTACAGAATGAGCTCATTGCTTTACAGGCTGCAGACAAGTCTAGGACAAAGACACGACATACATACATGATATTTAGTTTTGAAGCTTTAAACTAGTCCATATAATGTACATTTCTGCAAGGCCAGATATGAATTCTGAATGTTTTTTCTGTTTTCAGATCATTTTTAATAAGATGCCATGAAAACATCCAAAGAGATCATGTGTATTATGAAAATCTAGCTCATGTTTTTTAATATTTTGACTGTAAAATTCACAAATTTTGACATCTACATTTAATTGTTCCACTTTTTGTATTTTATATGGGAAAAGCCACTGGGTAGCTCACAGTTCTATAGAAATCCAAAGATAAGCAGGTTAAGCTCATACCTAGGTCATGCTGATAACTCATTTCTGTGGTTTCCCTTTAAATTGAGGCGTTCCATGCATTGCTGTAAATGTTGCTTTCGGGCATGTTGACATGTTGCTGTGTAGTTTTTGGTGGTATCTGACTTGTTTTTCTCTCTTCAGCATCTTACAGTGCCTCTGCTGGTGGTGGCTTTTCTGGCCTCGTTCGGTAGCTCCATGCTTTACGGCTACAATTTGGCAGTCGTCAACTCTCCTGCACAGGTTTGTGTCACTACCACAACATCAACGTCATCATGACGATAATCATCATTCTCACTGCTGCCGTCCTCCAGGTTTTAAAATAGTTTTTAGTTGGGGCGATGACTTTTAGATGTTAATGGACACAGTAAAGTTCAGCTTGATTTTCATTGTCATGTGAGGTCTTGTGGGTTGTGTGTCAGGTATAGAGACTGCTGTGTGCCTCACCATGTCATTGGTGTTCTGCCCTTTTTATTCATCATGTGGTGGATGTTTGATTTGCTGCAGTGCAGTGACTGTGCTGTCCTGGTCGGCCATGGACTGCCCCACATTGAAGCGTGTGAGCTTCAGTGCCACATCTCATGTTTGTGTAGTGTGCTGGTCTGACGAGGGAGTTGTGGGAAAGAGCTGCACCTTTGGGCCCATGATTGGCCACTTTCCAAATCATTTCTCTCCAGTTGTTCCTGTAGGTGCACTCAGGTTGGATGTGGGTCAGACATTAAAATGCATTGCTGCTTGACACTGTCTTTTTTTATAGTACATCTGCAGGAACCCAGAAAATTCATTGTAACATTTTACACGTAATGCGTTTTAAAGAATAGGCATTTTGGGAAATTTGCTCATTCACTGTCTTGCTAGATAAAAGGTGAACACACTCATATCTGACTTGAAGCAGCAGAAAGCAGCTAGCCTTCACCAGTCCAGAGTTCAAAAATACATGTGCCTACTCCTCTAAAGCTCACTAATTAATAATGTTATTAATTAATGTTATATCTCATTTGCTTAAAATGTACAGACTATGACTATTTGTTGTTTGAGAGTAAATAGGATAATTTTGGGGTAAATTACATGCTATATTTGGCATGACTAATATCACACAGTGAGGCTAGCTTTTGCCCCACTTCCAGTCGCTAAGCTAAGCTAACTGCCTCCAACTCTAGCTCCAGCTCCATTTCATTCATTAGAGGTCATATTTTATATCCAATAATGCTTAGTGTCACACATATTCCAAATTGCTGCTAACGTGATGAGCTGGAACCTTTAACCGTGGTCCATGTGACTTCAGTCAACTTTGTAGGATTCACTGTTGACTTCTGTGTGTCATCTGACAAGAGTTACGCCTGTGCTCCAAATCAAATCTTAGACGTGGCAGAAGGTTTGTCTAAAGAGGTTTTTATATGATATCTCGGCAACTGATCTGCATTTGTATGTCCCAGTAATCAAATTACATTATCAAAGAGCCAAACTTGCAGTCTTTAACTGTTTATTTAAGATAGATTGTCATGGCAACAGAGTGGTAGCGTTAGTGTTTTGAGTAACAATACTAACATTTTTTAACCCTTGAAGTCATGTGTCCTTGAGCCTTAATTGACCCGTGTTGGCCTTTTAATTTAATTGTGGCTTAAAGGTCGAAGGAGAGAAGCAGGATCTGTGTGAGCATTCCATAAACCCACTTCTGAATCCCCTCTGATGTGCATCATTCAGTAGTGTGCTGCAAGCCAAATTTTTTACTAGGATGGTGAAGGCATGACCTGCTCCACTCTGCCTCTGATTGGTTACAACTCGGTGCCTCTGTTGGCTGGGTTTGGTCAGGTTTAGGCATGCGGAGTGATGGTTGGTTGGGGTTAGGTTAAGAATATCAGAGTTAGCCAATCAGAGGATTAGCAGGACAGGTCATACCTTCACCATCCTAGGCAGAACATAGTAATGCAACAAAATATGGCCTTTGGGATATTTAATGATGAAATTAATATGAAAGATTGAGCCAGTTGCCCAAACAAAACTTTGCTTTCAGAATTACAAACAACCTCACACACACAGTAGCATAAACCATGAACCATGAAAAAGAGTATATCCACCTCTCCAGGGGGAGAACACAGGGCACAGGCAGGTACTGAGTACTGATCTGGCCTCTTTTTTTCATGCAGTTTAAAATGTGCCCCTCACTGCATGAAACTGTTTTGGATCATATATTTTCCTGAAAGGTAACAGGAGATTATAACTGCACATTACTTCTAATCTATAAGTGGAAGTTGCAAGTTTTATATAGTGACATTAAGTCACTGCCATAAATGAACAGAGCAGAACAGACAGCAGTGTGATTTCCTGCTGTGAGAGTACAGTTCAAGTGACTAGCTGTCAGTAAAAATAAGGCAATATTATCCACCGAGGATTGCTGTGGTGCTCAGATTTCACCAGATGCGAGTGAATAAATGTGGAATTGCTGAACTTTATAACAAGTGTGACAAAGACACAATTTTCAACTAGGATTGGTCTGTCTTGCTGATACCTGATCCGCTTAATGAGATTAACATCAATCTCAATACAGATATCCAGCGTGTTGGATCGCTATGTCCACAAATGCAGCAGCACACTGTGATTTTTAAGAACGTCCATGCTTTCCACCATCTACATGGGAGGTGCACCCACTTAGATCTTTCAAAAACCTCTTTTATGTATGTTACGATGATCATTTTCACTTTGATTCATACTTCAACCAGTAAAGCCATCTAAACGGACAAAATAAAAAATATTGGCAATAAGGCCATCAAGGCTGAGTAAAGATCCTTGTCTCATTATTACCAGCATCTGTCATCCACAACTGCCTGCATGTTGTATGAAGGCCGTCCCTTTTAAACAGCAGGTATGTCTTCAGTCTGAAGCCTCATTACACACACAAGATCCTCTGCTTACCTCAATTAATTCTTGCTCAGCCTGCACCAGACTGGTGCTACTGTAAGTAATACTTACAAACATTAAAGTTATATGTCAGAACTGTACACACACACACACACACACACACACACACACACACACACACACACACACACACACACACACACACACACACACACACAGTGTTCAGAACACCATGACAGATTGACTAATTGCAACCTCTTATAGGCCCATTCGTTCACTCATCACTCTGTATCCTCACTATTTAACAAAGAAATTCATTCAGCCAGTTGATAAGTGAAAATACTAAAAGCATTTGTACAAATTAAAACAAACTCGTATAATTCTGTCTCCTGTTTCGGTTTTCTGAAGTTTCATCTCTTTGAGAGTGAGTGAATTGTGTCTCTTGAGATGAATAAGGTTTCCTGTGATGGATTCCCCAGCACAGCTTGATCTTCAGTTCACGTTCCACAGATAAACCTGAGTGAAATCTGAAGAATGCTGTTGATCCTTACAGTAAATTGTGTCAGACCACAGGACAACAGCACAGTGAACTTCCTGTTTACTCTAAATAAAATCACATGCATATAGCTGCCTCATTTGCCAAGTGAAACGTCTCTTTATCTCATCCCCCATGTCAGTAATGTTGACACTTGGATGTGTGGAACTGTGGGAAATAGTTAATCACGTGATGACTTTCAATGAATTTATAGTCACCATTGTTATGCTCCACTGCTGTTTGATTTATGGGAGGGTATATTAATTAAATCATGTTCAACTTTCTTCTCTTTGCAGTGTTGTGGTCTTAAGTGATTACATACTGTAGGGATATATTTTTCACCTTTGTAAAGGTAAAAAGGGATTTATTGGATGGATATTTAGGAAGTGGGGACAACATGTTGTAATTCCACGTGGTCATGTATATTGTTGTGATTTTTTTTACCTCCTGAACAATGTTCTTTTTTTTTTCTCCTCCATCAGTACATTAAAGACTTCTACAATGAGACTCTGACAGAAAGTTACGACTGGAGCCCGGATGAGGAGATCCTCATCGTCCTGTATTCCCTCACCGTGTCCATCTTTGCTATTGGTGGGATGACTGGAGCCCTGCTGGTGGGCAGACTGGTTACCAAATATGGAAGGTTAGTGTGTGTGTGTCCATGTTTTTCTCATGTTGGGGGGACATAAATAAAGTCACATTGTGGGGACTCGCCCTACTAGTGGGGACAAAATGTGGGTCCCCATAATGTAAATCATTGAATTTTAGGGTGAAGACTTGGGTTTAGGTTAGGGTCAAGGTGAGGGTCAGGGTCAGGCAAGTAGTGGTTATGGTTATGGTTATGGTTATGGTTATGGTTATGGTTATGGTTATGGTTAGTCTCCAGAAATGAATGCAACTCTATTTAATGTCCCCAAAAATGTGTGTATGATTTTTGGGTGTATATACATCCATGCTGTTTGTGTGTTGTAAGGTGCCACCAGCCTGTGCTCCTGATGGCTCTTCTTCTTACAGACAGTTGAGTAATGATGTGTCGCTGTTTGTCCAAACAGGAAAGGGACGCTGGTGAGAGCCACTGTGCTGGTGTTTTTGGGAGGAGCTCTGATGGGCTTCAGCAGACGGTGCAGGATGCCTCCCATGGTCATTATTGGACGCTTCATCACAGGAGTGCACTCAGGTAGGCCGGCCTGTTTCCTGAATTCATTACAATAAGTAGAATTAGAATAGATGTAAAGCTACAATAGTACACTCCACAGATGAATCGGTAGCTACATGGTTTGTACATTATAGCTTCTGCAGACTGTTTAATGTGCTTTTGTGGATTTGTAGTTGTTTCATTGGAATTAGTCATCCTTTATTTTGAAAGTGCTTCTAATGTCCTCTAATGATTTTGTTCATTAGGCCTTTTTGGATTCCATTCCCTCTTTTTTCAGATATTCAGTGAATTTTCATTCACACATATTAAGCTCTTCCTCCTTAGAAACTAAACTATGAATAAATGACGGTGCTTGTAGCTTGTAAGCTTGTAAAATCCTGATCATATCAGACTTTGTCAGGGACGGTGCGATAAAGTCATGGACTTATTTATCAGTTTGTTGATGGGCATTTAATGTCTGACTTAAGGAAAAATGAAACTAAAACCTAGAACGTCAAACCTTTTCTTTCCCTTTCTTTCAGGACATACATAAGCTAAAAAAATGTAGCTGCAGCTTGTTCTTAACCTTCACTCAAGACACAGATTTTCATGAATATTAAACGTGCATAAAGTTAAACATACATTTAAGCTTGTGATAATCACACTCTTCTTCCCCCCACAGGTATCTGTCTCAGTGTGGTGCCGATGTACCTCGGTGAGATCGCCCCCAAGAACCTGCGAGGCTTCCTGGGCCTCGTTCCCAGCATCCACATTTGTCTCGGAGTCTTCATCGCTCAGGTCCTGGGACTCCATGAACTGCTGGGAAAGGTATTCGTGTCATGGCGCTCAAATGCTACACAGGTCTGCAGGGTAACACTTTGAAGGAAATGCTTTGCAAGTTTCATTCTCTCTGGACTGATGCTGTACCAGTGCATGTGTGAGTGCATTCATCTTTAATCTGTCAGTATTTGCTGACACAGTTCAGATATGAATCACGATCCGATCGTGAATCTGAGGCACAGACGTTAGCTTTTGCCTGAAACTGTTACAGTACATTAGTATATTTTTTGTAAACTATGACGCTATCACTTACAATCACTTAAAGGCATGAGTAAGCAGCATGATAAAGTATATGAACATACAGTTGTACGATTATTTATATGATATCATAAGATGTCCAGCTGGCCCTCTAGCTTTCCTCCTTCCATTCATGTTTTTCCTCCTGTTTCTGATAGAGCTGGATGAGGTGATCCTCTTTCCATCTGCCCAGTCCTGTGTGATACAGTGGGGGGCAGGGGTGGGGGGTTGCTGATGTATGGAACAGCTGCGCAGAAAAATGAAGCTGGAAAAACAATGGCTGAAAAAAAAAAATCTCTTTTCATCCCTTCTTTCCTCTTTGCTTTTTGGTTCATCTCATATTTCCATCCCTTTAACAGTTGATGCTTATAGATGTTGATTGTGTTGATTTGTGGAAACTGCTCATGGTTTGGTTAGGTTTTAGTAAGGCTTCATGTTTTTTGTCCACAGGAAGAATACTGGCCTTTGCTCCTCTCCTTGGTGGTGTTTCCTACCATGGTCCAGCTGATGCTGTTGCCATGGTTTCCAGAGAGTCCACGGTACCTGTTGATAGAGAAGGGAAATGTTCACGCTACCATCGCAGGTTAGAAAATCTTCTCCCCTGAATTAGTTTGATTACATTGGTTAAAGTCTGTGTCATAATGTGTCCTATCGACTTGTACATCTTGCTTCACTTCTTTTAAAATGGTCTTCATTTTAGCTTTTCTTTCTTTCCTTTAGCCCTGAAGTGGTACCGCCCTAAAGGAAACATCCAGGCGGAGGTTGAGGAGATGCTGGAGGAACAGCGCTCTCTGTCCTCCATTCAGACCATCTCTGTCCGCAGCCTTCTCATGGACCACTCTGTTCGTTGGCAGGTCATCACCATTGCGGTGGTCAACATAGGCATGCAGCTGTCTGGCATCGATGCAGTAAGTGTGCATTGTGGCCCTGTTGTCCTGTCTGTTTTTGTATGCGTGTGTGATGACATTTTGGACGAGCAAAAACTGTGCAGTTATTATGAGAGAGTGAGAGCTCATATTTCTATAGTTCCCAGCTGTGCTCCACCCATCTGCACCTCCTTCTGTCTATACATCACAGTCCCACATGCAGCCACTGAGTGACTAAGCAGGGGGCAGCAGAACCACGCCTCATTATCTCCTGGTCTTCTCTGTTAGTGTTACCCCACATAAGACGGTCCTCCCAACCACACACAGAATCGAGCACATCTTTGCTCCGTCAGGATGATAGCTCTGTGCATGCTGGCTCATATGCTAATACCATTTCCCAGCAGGGGTACACCCCACTGTGTGCCACTGTCCCAGCTGTTTGAGGCAGAAACCCTGGAAGGCTTCAAACATACAGACGAGTCCATGTGTCCAACTCTGTGTGTACAGTACTGTTGTCCTTAGTTAAATTTATTTATACTAACCACATCCTCATCATTGGCACAGGGAAGTGATGTCAGCAAGATGTCTTTTACAGTATGTTTAACACAGATTTCTGACAATTTAACTTTTTTTTTTTTCTTGCTTTTGTGAATCCTTTTACCTGTTTGTTATAGTATTAGGAGGCACTGTGGAAGTATTGGGTGCTGAGACAAATGCTACAGGCCGTTTGATTTCCAAACACTGAAAGCGAGAGGTTTGTTGTACTCTTGGCATGAAGTGAAGCTCATTGCACTTGGTCACACTTCTTATTTTCAGGGACAGTTCATTGAATTAGGTCAGGTTTAGTGACATAAGCGTGGTATTTCTGCACGTTTGCAGATGATGTTGTACTTCTGTCGTTTGATGCAAACCAGAGAAATCAATGGAAGCGTTGTCAAGGTCAAGGTCCTGTCCTTGGTTTATGGTGTCTGGTTAATATCAGGTGGAAAATGAGATGCTAGTGGGAATACAGTATGAGGAGTTCAAGTGCCACCAATCACACCAACTGTGAGACACTTTCAGGCAGACCCTACAGTGAAAAATGGAACCACAAAGCAAGACTAAGGGGTTATGGTTAGGTTTGGGTAAAAGTGGTTAAAATAGTGAGGCTGAGGTGGGTGCTCGGCTTGGGAGGTGGCACAGTGTCCAGCTGCAACAGAAATGGATAAAAGGTTAGTACAAATTAAAAGAAAGGGGGCTAAAAAATAGTTAAAAGACAGTTTAAAAGTAGGGGGTTAGGGGTTAGGGTTAGGATCACAGGCCAGTCTTGACCATCACAGAGGTCGTGATGATAAGGTGAACTGATTTCAACACAGCGTCACACAGCTCCCTCTCAAACAGCGTGAGGAGCTAAATGATCCAGGATGCCCTTCCAGTTTAGAGAATTCAGATTAGTGGGTGCAGACAGCTGCAGAGAGCTCTTCAGGTGCCTCCCTCTGGCTGTGTAATTGGGAAAAGACCTTGTTGTACACCCAGATATACCAGAGGGACTACATCAGTCAGCTGGTCCAGGAACAGCCTGGGTTTGGCCTGGAAGAGCTGAGGAAGTCTCAGAGGGAGATATGTTTACCCAGTTTGTCTAGAATATGACTCTGGATGGAAGGATGAAGAGGACTACTGAAAAATAAAGTAAAATGATAATTTCTGGCATGTAAGGTAGAATATAGTCAAACAGTAATCCTCTGAGTCATTCAACACTGACCAACTGATAAAACACTGGTAACTCTTCCACTTTTGTGAAAGAATTGTTCATGTGTACAAAAGCAAATGTAGCCCATTAATATAATAACACACAATTCAGTGTTCAGGACAATATAACTGACCCCAGTTCTTTAAGTTTTCAAATTGTTTGTGTGTGTTTTCTGCTTCGATGTAGGCCGACATGTGTATGCGTACTTCAGTGCTGCAATGGTGATGAAATAGTGTATGCATGGTTACTAAATCAACAAGACAGCATTTAACTGCACTGATTGCGATCTTGTCCACACCTCATCAATGATGGATGTTGCATCAGCAAGTGTGATTAATGAGAATGCACAAATTAATTTCAAGGGGAGCACTTGTCAGAAGTCCATACTGATGAAACTCTGTATCTCAAATGCATGAGTAATGGTCGGCCTGATGATAATGATCACAATGATGAATCACGTGAAAAGGCTAAATAAGCAGAGCGACTTTTTGGCTCCTTACGAAAAATAAAAAAAGGCAAACTTTGAGCTTGAAAGCATCTGTCTGTGTGTGGGCGAGTCTGTCTGACAGATTTGTCTTATTAATAAACTTCATGTCACTGTCAATTTCAGATCTGGTTCTACACAAATGACATATTTAAGAATGCAGGAATCCCAGAGCCTTATATTCAGTATACAACGGTGGGAACTGGTGCCATTGAGGTCATCTCTGGGATGCTGGGGGTGAGTAGAGATTATTGGCTTTAAAGATGACATTGTTTTACCACAACATTTTAAATGGTGCTGATTTTCTAACTTTTATATCATCATGATAATATGGAATTGTTAGTTTCAGCCCTGATGATAAACTAAGAGTCATTTTTAATGTGTGTTCTCAGTGAAAACAGAATGAGTTTTCTCAATCCTGACTCGGATTATTTCGAGCTCCAGTTGAGGAAGTTTTTACAGATGGATCAGTCATGTATTCATGATTGATCCGATACGTTTCATCAAGTTTTTATGGTATTTTATTGTGTGATTGTTTGTGTTTTGTATTGATCTCTATATATTATTGGTATTGTGTATGCTGGCTCACTGTCATAACTTACTTCTTGATGATGTCTCATGTGGTGAACAGTTCCTGCCTCTTTGTCTGTTTTGCAGTGTTTTACTATCGAGCGTCTGGGCAGAAGGCCTCTGATGATTGGAGGCTTTCTCTTCATGGGACTCTGCTGTGCTGGGATCACAGTGTCTGTGCTCTTCCAGGTACAGTGTCATCTGATTGGTTTCACTGTTTGTCTCACTGTTGACCCTCAGTGGACAGATAACAATCAAGACATCTGCTTGATTTGTCTAACTCAAACAGATGAAGCCTTATATCAGGTTCAGGTAAACTTTGTAATACATTGATCTCAGTAAGGAGACCTGCATGTGAAAGGAGGATCTCTTAATGGCCGACAGGAACAGGAGTAATGATTACAGCACTTCACTGTTCATACTGTTTTGTAAGACAAATTTGAATAACTGTAAACTCATGATTTAAGTGTAAAATGTCATACATTTAGAATAGATTATATGTACAAAAAAGAAACAAAAAAAACAGAACAATGAGAACTCTGTCTCTTCAGTAAATGAGAGCGAACTGAATGAAGTTTGGAAAAACCCATTTTACTTTTATCAATAGCAGCACAAAGAAGAACGCAGCTATGGAGCCCCATGTGGTAAAAAGCATGTTACTAATATATATAATCAGAAGGATTAAATATAGTCAAATGAATATTGTTAGTCATGTTTCCAACTCATGACTTCACACTCATGACTTACTGTATGTTTGACCAATCACAGGCGCAGCTGTCCTTCATGAGCTACATCAGTGTGGGCTGCGTTGTTGGGATTATTGCTGGCTTCTGCATAGGTCCAGGTAAGCACTGCAGCAAATCTACCCTCCTGCATATGTCACTTAAAACCTCTGTTTAAAGACTCCGAATGAACATTCGCAGTCCATACATACTGCACTAGATGTTGGCTGCCCTGTGTGTAAGATAACACTGCTCCCTGCTGGAAGCTCGCACAACAGCAGGCACCAAGTGTAAAAACCAGCAACACTCCCTCCCGACTCCTCCTCTGACTGTGAAGAGATATTGTATTTCATTAGTCTTGTAAATTAGGAAATCATAACTGCCACACTACATCCATTCCCTCAGCCATTTGTACACTGGATGAGTTGAGTGAAGTGAATTAAGAGGCAATAGTTTACAACTTTAGGAGCCGCGTTGAGTGGACCTGCAGGGATGATGAATTAGAACAAATCTGGTTTACATGCCGTCATTCGTCAAGCCGGCAAAATCTATACCTCGGCACGCACGCGAGGATTTCTGTTGCTGCAATTAGACTTTTAATGGTTCATTGTTCATAAGCTAGCTGTGATGAATACGGTTTCTTTCAGACGAAACCTTGCATGCACAATGGACTCCCCCCAACCCCCCATACATACCACAGATGTTGACAAATTACAGCATAGTTATTGGTTTGACAATATTAAACCTTCCTCTATGCAATTATCATGCACAGATAATGAGGACATCATTTGGAAGGCTCATCATTAGAGCATATTAATGCATATTTCTCCTTCTTGGCTTTCACTTCTAACAATGAAGAATTATGTGTTTAAGGCTAAGACAACACCTCATAGATCGTGCATATCAAACTAATGAATTACTAAAGTCTGGCTAAGCTATTCTGTTTCTTGTGGTTCGAAGTTGGACTCGTGCCAAGTTGACAAACATCCTTCTCTCATGTCAATCTATGATCACTGAGTAATAATGAACAGATAATGAAGTGCACGCGGGAAAAAGCAGTGTAATATAACAGTCCTGGGGCTTGAGGAATGTTTATCATTTGATATGTCATGTTGTGTTTATTTTGAAAGACTGCCAAAGAATAGTCCAGAATGGGAATATTGATAAACTAATTGATGAATGAAGACGCTGGTGTTAATTTCACTACACCCAATAGATTCATGCAGCTGCACTCAGTTGTTAAATGTGATTTGTATTATGACAGCGTGATAGGATGCCTAGTTAGATCAGACCGAGCAATGGGCCGTATGTGGAGTGAACCATGACTGATTGAGAAGGTTGCTGATGTCAAATGTGTTAAAATAATGGAAATATATTCTTTTTTCTCTTGTGTGTAGCTGGCGTGCCTTTCCTGATCACTGCAGAGCTGTTCAAGCAGTCTCACCGACCGGCTGCCTACACTGTGGCCGGCTGCCTCAACTGGTTGTCCAACTTCACCATCGGCTTTGTCTTTCCCTTCCTAGAGGTCAGAACAAACTCAAAATCCACTGAGCCAAATTCTGATTATTCACCACTCCTCAGCATTGTTTTTAGCTGCAGGCAGGCACATTACTTTTTAGCAAAAAAAAGGCTAACGCTGCACACAAGCTGCCCTGCACCAAACCACAGCAAACAGCTACAGCATTTAGCCGCTAGAGACAGATAGCGAACAGTGAAAAGGAGAGTTCATCAGTCGGACACAAACATGACGGCTAATAAATGTTTGCTCTGTGTCTGCTCAATGTTTAGAATAAGCAACTGTTTGCTAACATGTTTGCCACAAACATTTAACAAGGAGATGATATGTTAATATTGTGTTTACAGCTTGTTTCTGCTGCTGTCCCCAAGTGGCCAAATAAGAAGGAAAAAATCAGCTATTGCTGCTTTAACAATTTCAGGTCTCTTGTTTTCAAGCTAATCCATTAATATCATCTGAAGTAGTTTGCATAAAGCCTATAGTAACAACCTTTTTGTGTCCTCTGCTCTCCAAGTTAATCTGCATTTATTAGCTTCACTGTCTCTGTCCAAAGATCCTATTTTTGCCTGTTTCATGTCTCCTTGCAGTAAGCAGTAGTTGTGTTCAAGTAGAAACTATGGTAAAGTAGTAGACTACAGTACAGCTTCACATTTGTCTCCTTTTGCCTCCTTGGACAATTTCCACTGTGTACAGAACAGGATTTGTTCTCTTTGATGCACCACAGGCAGCGGCAGGTCCTTACTGTTACCTGATCTTCTGTGTGATCTGCTTGGGAGTGGCCATCTACACCATGTTCGTTATTCCTGAGACTAAGAACAAAACCTTTATGGAGATCAGCCAGATGTTCGCCGCCAAAAACAACATCCTCAAGGAAGAGCTGACGAGCAATGGTCATCTCAAACTGGCTGTGATGAACGGCTATGGAACCCTTGCCTAACATGATGAAAAATAAGCAGCAGTGAGGAGGTGGACCTACATGCCAATGATGGTTTCTTCTCTCAGTGCGCCTTCCTGGTCTGAAAGTCACCATAGTGGAGATAAAAGGTGGAGCTTCTGTGGCCATGAGGAGATCTGCTGCTTAATGTGACAACTAGAAAGACCAAAGCGTACACACACTCATACACACACAAAAGGAAACGTAGGTTCATCTGTTTGACAGTCGTCAGTTTCCACACAAACGTTGCCTCCCTGTTTTAACAGTTAATCCTGTCAAAGTGTGCTCTCCACATAATGTTAGACAAAAGTCACACAGTCATGCATTTCAAATCAACCATCAGTGGCATTTTAATCTGTTTCTCTGCATCTTAAAGCGTTTTTACAGGATCTGAGTTTGTTTCTTACAAGTTTTAATCTGCATTAGCTTCACTCTCTGTGAACACGTCCCATGATCACTGGATACTTCAGCTAGGAAAGCTGTTCCTCTATTTTCTGTTGCCGTACGTTTACAGTGTTCAGCTCAAGGTGAGTGTCTTCACTAAGAACTTGAGCTTGTTTGTTGTGTCTTTTTTCTTTCTTTCAGTTTCGTGTCTCTTTTCATGTAAGAGAGTTGGATATTGTGGCTACTGTAGTAGTTATATCATACATCTATGCACATGTATTTAAAGCT
This sequence comes from Chaetodon trifascialis, assembly GCF_039877785.1. NCBI lineage: Eukaryota > Metazoa > Chordata > Actinopteri > Chaetodontiformes > Chaetodontidae > Chaetodon > Chaetodon trifascialis. Next base: position 21,716,868 of record NC_092057.1, read on the forward strand.
CATTCATGAGATAGAATTTATCAATATATCACTGCTGCATGTTTTATGAGACCTTTTTGTATAATATATGGTGGAGTCAGTGACAGATATGATATGATATGAAATGAAAGACTGTTCAGATAATATACAGATATCAGATGTTTGGACAAGAATTCTGCCTCTTTTCTGATTTCTGCTGCATTCAGCTGCAAACTGCAAACATGCAAAAATAAGAGAAAAACGCCCTGTTCTTACACAGCAAGACATATTCCAAGTTTACCCTCCTGTACATCCAACATGGAGCAGCTCCTCTGTGCCACCACAATACTTTCAGTTCCTTTTGGGACCAATTTTTACTTGACGTTCATTTAGCTGTGGTGACGTCAATAACTGGAAGTAGCCTTCATACGTAGGAAGTTACAACCCCGATTCCATAAGTTTGGACGCTGTATAAAACAGAAATAAAACAGAATGCAATGATTTGCAAGCAAGCTGTTAAGTGACAATGGTTTTACAAAGCGTTCCTGAGCCCATGTAGTCATATCCTTTATCCAATCATGTGTTCACAAAGCAGTGAACCTCGCTCCTGTCCCAAGCTGTTTGAAACATGTTGCTGCATCAAATACAGAATAAGCATATATTTACACAAAACAATGAAATTGATTAGGTAAAACATTCAATATAATATCTTTGTGTTGCTTTATTGAATTTATGTTTTTTTTAAAGAAAAGGATTAGAAAATGATCACATTCTGTTTGATTTCTGTTTTACACAGAGTCCCAACTCTTTGGGAATTGGGGTTTTACAATATTGAGAAAAATCATTATCTGCCATTATTGCCTTTCCCCAGAAATCAAACATAGCAAAATAACACTTTTATTTACAGCAAAACTACACACACATTATGAAACCAATACCCAAATAAAACGTGGGTCTTACAACCACAATTCAGATCACTGCAAACACAGATGATGGACAGAAATTTTAGAAGAAACAAACAGTCGAGACAAAGCTTTTTGTTCCAAAGGGAAACACTGGAGCTAAAAGTGTGAACTGGAAGGCACTGATAAGACACACGTTCATGTATAATGGGTTTATCAGTTGCTACTGTACTAATGGTTAATAAATGGTTTACAGGTGAGATTCAAAGTTCATTCTTGACCTTGGACACAGCATTTGAGAAAAAGGTCCATTTAGTGGCTGCTCTGGGCTTTCAGTCATATTATGTGATCTTCATCAGCAGATTAGTACAGTTTGCAATTGAAGAATTACTACAATTCAGGGCAAACTTCATCTGCTGATGAAGGTTGTACAATGGAATAGATGTTTTCTCTACATTTACTAGTGATTTATAGATAAGTTTTAAGCCATTAATAAGAATAACTAGCAGTGGAAAACCCATTTGGCCAGTGCTCTTCCATTCTATTTGCCAATAATCCAGTTATAAATGTAAATTAATTAAAATGGATTCATGTTCATGGCTTTATAAGTCTGCACTTATAAAAGTCAGTCATTAATAAAGATTTTTACAGTTCATCATGCTTGCAGTTGTAAATGTTAATAATCAGTGGTTTTATAATAATACCTGATTAGTGATTAGATTAGTGATTATCACCTGACACAGTGAGCGACTGGCTGATGAGCAGAGTGGAGCTTTCAGCAGCTAAGGAGCTGAAAATTTCCCTCAGGAGTTGGACTGACAGAGTGAAAAGAAGAGTGAATGTTGGACTTAGATGAATCCAAATGAATGATCAAGTTGCTGCATAACTGCTGGATGTGGAAATGTTTGCGAACAATTTTTTATTACATTTTCATCCAGGGCTTCTGCAGCTCTTTCAGTAAGAGGTCGGAGGTCAAGCAGTTCATTGGAAATGGCTTCCTGATGAGCTCAATTGAAAAGACAAAGTGAGTGTCAAGCTGGAGGATTGTAACACTGGCCAGAGGGATTTTTCATAACCTGCAACCCAAAATCTGCTCTGATTAAGGGCCACGGAGTGATTTATAAGCATTAGTAAATGATTTATTAATGTATTACAAGGAGTTTTCAACAGGTTATGAAAAAGTCTCCATTTAATACTGATGCCTGGATGTGACAGCGAGAATGTTCGAGGGGAGATTTTTCTTTAGAGCATTTTCTTTTTGACGTCATATTTTGTGGTTGTGGCTAATAGTGGAGCAGCATCAGGGAAGAGAAAAAGAAAATAACTGACGAACAGGGAAAAAGAAAGCTTAAAACAACAGTGACAAAATACAAAAAAAAAAACACGACTCAGCCTCAACAGATGGAGAATTGTGGGATCTAGAAGGTTTGAAAAGTGTGAATTATCCTCTTCCTCCTGCATAGGTATGTTCTCACCGGGGACTGTTGGTGTAACTTTAGCTTCCTCAATAAAATGACTATTACCAAGCAACAAAATGAGTTAGCTGTAGGTTGAGCTTTGCTTCACCATCGTTGCACACTCACAAGAAGCTGTTTTTTTCATTCTTGGAGGGACTGATCTGACACTGGGAACTGGACAATACTGCACAACAACCAACAGGCTGACATGGCTTCAGCACACAGATCTATGTTTTCTGTCTCTGGTTCCAACAATAAATAAGACTACGACAACATAGCTGGAGTTAAAGTGAGGGAAGTAATGACCATATTTTTGTCATTCATATCAGATTGTGTCCTGTGATCATAGATCATAGTCTGTTTACATCGGACATTCACGTGCATCTTGAGTGATCCGATCAGCTGTAAGAGCAGGCACGAACGCACCTAAGATGCAGTGACCACTTTCGGAGGTGGTCTGGGCCACATGTGGCCAGGTTCTTTTAGCAGTTTGTACAGAATGTGACCTCAGCCTCATTGAGGGACCGCCTACTCAACTGACATCCCCTTCACAATAACAAAAAGAAGCCACAGCAACAAACGTGCTGTCTGATGTCCACATGGGCCACCAGTTAAAAACAGCAACAGTTATGTTACTATTTCATGTCTGTGCCCTGTAGTTGTAATGCTGTCGAGTGGTATTTAATAAAATTCATAAAATGTACTGGCAGTAGTCGTCAGTATCGAAAGAACACCACATTACATTTGCTCTCTGAAATGTTGATGTACATGTTTATTTGCATGAAGAGCTGGGAAGTGAGATCTCAGCTGGTCCCTCGAGATGCATGTGGAGACATAATACCAGGTGTACTTGGAGCTGTGCACTTGTGACTGAATCACACAAGCTGCGGGTTAATGCCAGGTGTGAACAGGACCACAGCGCTCTCTCGCTGTAAAACTGCCATCATCCAGACTGCAGTTCTAGCTAAGATTGCAAACTCGCCACTCTGTGTGAGGCTGTACAGCAAATGTAGGAGTCATACAGTACGCTGAAGGAGAGGAAGTGGCGCTCCTCTCCCTCTCGTCTCTTCCCATTGCCTTTAGGCTGGCTGATCCATCTGTCAGCCCCTGCACAAGGGCCCTGCAAACCCCCAACTGAGGCAGAATGGATAAATGTTGTCACATCCCCACTTGTCCTGACATTACAGAGGGGGGAGGAAGAAGAGGGTCAGCTGGGCCAGTGTGGGAAACATCAGCATATCACATCTGGATAGTTTTGAGTTTTGGTATGGAAAATCTGAGTGTCACAGCCCTTTCAGACAAGTTTTCCTATAGCAGAAAGGAGAGAAAAAGGTGAGGCGAGCTGGGTGATTGAGAGTTAACCTTTGGAGTTGTTGATTTGCTGCTGAATGACAAATGGACAGTAGAGTTTGAGTCCTGAGAGAGGACAAATGGGGGCACTGTGGCTGTTCATATGTAACGTCAGTGCCAAACAAAGGGCTCCTTGCCACAGAGACTACAGTATATTTCTGTGGATAATGCCACAGCATTGTGCACATGTGAAAACACACTCACACGCAGGCTCACTCCGCCTCCGGCAGGCAGAAGCTATAAATCAAACAAATAGCATCACAGCCTGGCGAAGGAAGCATTCCAACAGATAAAATGCTCTCCCACACAACAAAGCCACACTCACTGCGTAATTAATTGCAACAAATTACCTCTTCCTCTCCCTGTCGGCCCCCACCTCGCCTCTTTTACGGCACTGACAAGCGCACTACACGCTCCTGCGCGCGCGTCTGCTCGGGTGTGTATGCGCACGCAGCGCACACTCCTGCGCGCATCTTGGCACCGGTGCGTACACACACACACACACACACACACACACACACACACACACACACACACACACACACACACACACACACACGGCCTGCACCCTTCATAAGTGCTTTAATGTGGCTTATTGCAGTGTGCGGTCCCCTTAGCCGTGGAAATATTCGCTTGACGGATGTGCTTTGTCGCCGGCGCTCCCCGGCGGAGGGCGGCTGTCAGGGAGGAGATGATAACATTAACAGGGAGGCAAGGCGATGACAAATGCCTGTTATCAGCGAACGAGGCCGGTGACAAATCGAACGGCAGAGCCCAGGCAGCCCCGGCGCGGCGTAATAAAAAAGAAGATGGATGGCACACCCAGGCAGGGCCCGCGTTAATGCGATTTCCACTGCTCTCCCTGACTCCCAATTAAGGCTGGGGGGGGGGGGGGGGGGGGGGGCGCAGGAGAGAGGGGAGAGGAGACAGAGAGGGTGTGGATGAGAGTGTGAGAGGAAGGAGAAGGATGGTGTGTGTGGGGGGGAGTGAAATGGGAGGAGAAGGTAGAAATGGGAGGGCAGGAAGGAAGGGTGAGGTAGACGCATTGGCGTGTGCAGAGGAGAGATGTCACAGAGGATGAGGCGAGTGACAGGAACAAAGTGGAGGAACCACAACTGAACATGCAGCTTTAATTGTCTGCAGAGCCCATCTGCTCCCTCCGCCCTCTCCTTTACTCACATCTCAATCAGGGCCCTGTCTCAGAGGTATAGGTTGTTATGTGTCTCTGTGGCCAGGTGGACCACCATTAGAGCCTTTCAAACTCAGACAGTAATGAACACCCCCCCCCCCCCCCCCCCCCCCCCCCCCCCCCAATACCCCTCTCCCTTTACCTTTAGATTGTAAAATGTCAGAGCAAATTCTTGCGTGGACAGGCTGAAGCTCCTCCATCAGCAGTACCAGGTGTGTCAGCAGTGGATCGAAATAAAGTCCTGCGTGCTCCTGCGGTTTTCTATTGGCTCAGGATTCAAAGGGCTGCTCCCTAAATCAGCTCTTATAAAAACAGAGCTGACAGGCAGCCTATGGCTTATGGGCAGACAGAGCTATACAGATGAGCTACGACTCTGTCCGGGATGACTGTTCCAACTCATCCTGTCCAAGGACCCAGATGTTATCTCTTTGCTAAAAGGATCAGCGCAGGATATTGAGAAAGTGCCGCGGGATGAGGGGGGCATCTGCGCCCGAATACCCATGGGCTGCTGTTTTGTCACTCTGACAGTGCTTTATAAAAGGCTGAGGAAGCTCAGAAGGCTGCAGAAGCGCGGGACCATATATCTCCCGCTATTACATTCAGGCTAGGAAGAGAGGGTTGAAATGACAATGAAATATAGCCCCGGCTCAAAGGGAGAAAAAGAACAGGGTCTAAAGAGGGACGGCTGAGTCTCCTCGGGAGCCTGCAGGGGCTGTGCTCCAAATCGGAGACAGATGCACAGCAGTCCCGGACACTAACCCTGTGCTATACTGCAAGCACACAGAGGTGAAGAGCAGAAGATATGTGGCTTCAGAGAGGAGTCCTGAGAGAGAACAGCCTCTGTGTGCCTTTGCTGATATTAGTCTGTAGGAACAAGGAGAAATTAGAGGCCTGCAGGAGGAAAGGGAGGAGGAGGAGGAGGAGGGGGTAAAAGTCCAAACTCGGCAAGGACCCTTGCATCATTAAGTTGTCAAGTGGACGGGAGGCCCCGAAATATGACTTGGAGTTATGGTGGCGGCCGGGGCTGATGATATAAGAATTACAGTACATGGATCACAGCCGGATCGATAGGTAGACAAAGTCATTATGGAGGGGCTAGAGTTCAATGCCTCCCCGGGGCCACGAGCGGGGGACAGAGGGCTTTTATTTATCACCGTGGCAAGGTGTAACACACACAACACACAGGTGGGTCGCTGCGCGCTTATATTTTGCTTGTTGCTCTTATTTCCAAAGCTATCTGTTCCAGCTGTATTGATCGTTTAAGCCAATCTGCGCGCGCACAAATGGACCCCTGCACGTGTCACTCATTTGTCAACACGTTTGCGCCCCGTGAAGGATGTCCGCGCACGTGTGTGTTTACAGGTAAGCTTGATGTCTTGGCGCATGCACATCACTCAGCAGAGAGCATTCGTCCTTCTCTGCTCTCTCCGTCTCTGCAGCAGAGGGATGGGGAGCACGCGCAGGGCAGCATCGATCCTCTCTGTGCCGAGAGAAATTAGGCATGAAATTAAAGCTCCCATCAAAGGCCAGGGCCGGCACTGTCACCTGATCCAGCACTATTTATACTCCCTGGAGATGATGATGATGTCTCGATCACACTGATGATAACAGGACAGAGGGAAGAGAGAGACGGAGGTGGAGAAAGAGAGTCTCTCCCCTCCATCCACGGTGCCACTGACCTGCCATCATTTATACTGCCAGGGCCCAAGTGCAAGGTTAGCGCCAGCGTGAACCCCCATAAATCACGGCTCTGCTGGACGGAGAGAGGCCGGGGTCGACGCCTCTCGCAGCCCAGCTCTGCTGATGAGAGAGTATTTATAGATCAGGAAGGAGAGAGGGAGGGAGGAGAGGATGAGTGTGTGTCTAAGTGGCTTATGACGAAGGAAATATACAGATATGGTGGGAAAATGACTGTAAATGCAGTAAAATCCCATTGTGCTTTAGTGTGACACATGGCACATTAGATGTTATGCATTCATGTAAAGTCAGTCAGTGCAGAGAGCACAGAGGTGCGAGGAGCTCAGCAGCCAGCAGGGGGAGCCCATTCACCACACATCACTCCCCGTCTGTTGCCTTCACACTGACACTTTGGCTTCAACACAGCACAGTTGCTTCTCATCCTCGCAATGAGACGTAATAATAATAATAATAATAAAGAAGTGGAAACCTTGCGACCTGCAAATCACATGCAAATGATCGGAGGTTCAAAATCCACAGTTTGAAGTTGACGCATATTTTTTTGCAGTGACATTCTGTCGGACGGCGGGCCCAGCATGGTGCTGTAATGACCAGTGGCCAAAGATTGTCCAGGATAAACACTGGTTATGGTTGACCACAAGATGACTGGTTGTCCCTCACTCTCACTTTTTTCTCTCTGCAGCCTCTGCATGCAGCGCGGCGTCCAGCTCGCCAAATATATGCTGGCACGGCGCCAGATTTTGAAGAAAGAATTACTTAAAAAGAAGGTTTTCAGGATCACACCGTCAGTGCTCGCGTCGGCTGTGATCTGAACGCTGACTTTACGGAAGAGTTTGGTGAATTGGTGGATCGCTCAGAGGATCTACAGGAATTAAACCGATTGTGAGGAGAGTTTCCTGTGCTCTCTCTCTCTCTCTCTCTCTCTCTACATCCTCTCTCTCTCTCTCTCTCTCTTCTCCTCTCTCTCTCTGTGTGTGTGTGGTGTGTGTGTGTGTGTGTGTGTGTGTGTGTGTGTGTGTGTGTGTGAGAGAGAGAGAGAGAGAGAGAGAGAAGGAAGAGAGAGAGAGAGAGAGAGAGAGAGAGAGAGAGAGAGAGAGAGAGAGAGAGAGAGAACAGGGGGCAGCAGCAGCCTGGAGGTCAGAAAAGCAGCCTTGTGATTGGTTCAAACCCAAATTGGCTGGGACTGGGAAAAGAGGTGGAGAGGTGGAGTGTAAGCACATCTAAGGAGATGCTGTACACTTTTACAATATCTAAATATTTTACAAGTGTTTTCCACTCATTTCATTCGATTCTAAATTTTTTAAAACTTTTACTAGACGTATAGATTTCAGAGGAAGACATTACTACATGTACTGTATTTGACAGCTGTAAGAACTTTGCCAGAGTAAGGCTTAACAAGTAAAGTATCAGCTCGTGTGTGATCATCGTGTATATCCAGTGAGACAAAAAGGGATGCGTTCACTGATTTTTTTTCTGACATCCAAAGCTATGTTCTCTCCATGATATTGAGATAAAGTCAGTAGTGCACCCAAAAATCAGTGCTCACTTTGTATGGATTAATGCTGAAACACTTATTTGAGTAATCAGTTGGTCAACTGATTAATTGACAACAACAATTAATTGACAAGAATTTTGTTGGCTTTGTCCAATTATTATGATTGTAATTAAAACTTTGGCGACAAGCTGTATGATGGTGTCAGCTTGAGCTCTGGGAAACTAATTTTGGATTTATTTATTTGGTTTTGATTACATATTAGAGGCTAAACAATTAATTGATTCATCCAAATATTATAATATATATATATATATATATATAATATATATATATATATATATATATAATATATATATATATATATATATATATATATATATATATATATATATATATCATATATCATATATCATATATATATATCATATATATATATCATATATATCATATATATCAGAACTATTGCAAGTAATCATGAGTTTCATTTGTAGGCATCATTTTTGCTATTTTAGTCTTTAGGTTTGGTAGTTACAGTATTCAGTTTCCATCCAAGAAACATGTGTAAAGCTTCACTACTGTCACTTTTGATACTTATGTACAGTTTACTGTAAATTCTATACTTGTATGCATGCAAGTGTTACTACACTATTATTGGTATTTTTACAGTTCCTAAGTGAAGTAAAGTTAGCATGATTACTTTGGATCATAAGATTGAGAAACCTTCAAGTGAAAAAGACGCACTCGCACAAATACACTGATGACTCATTTCTGCACACCTAAACTCTGATATTAGAACAAATTTACTTTCTCAATCACACACGGCAACCCCCACCCACCCCATGTCTCCATTACAGTCTCCCCACCCAAACAGCCTTCTTCAGGACATGAGGGTCAGAGTGGCAGATAGGAGGGGTGTTTGATCGATAAGCACCACCCACCCCTCGGCTCACTGACAGCTCCTGTCAAGTCTCCAGCAGGGCTCGTATCAAATGGATCAACCCTTTAACCCCCACCAACGCCCGCCCCCCACTTTAAAGGAGAAGTGTCACTAACTGCCACTGTCACATACCAGTCAGGTGCTTTCAACACACTGATAATGTGCCAAGGAATGTCACCAGGACTGTTATCCCAACTGTAAGGGGGAGAGTGTGTGTGTTAGGCGCAGAGCTGCTGAAAGCTGGCCTGTATTATGTGAGAGAGTGTGCCTGTGTGACCTTCCTGACTCCATGTTCTGCTTATCATTTCAGATCGAATTACAGAAATATAGAATTGCACTTTTTGATTGATTTTACAGCATTTCAAACATTTTCAGTGCCCAGAGAGTTCAGAGTCTGGACCCGAACCTGCAAGAAATCATCAAATGTGGAAAAAACAAACTAGTTGAGATGAGTTACGGGGCTGGAAACCTATACTGTCAGACTACTTTTTAAAAGAGGCCCGCTACTCTCTGCATTTCACCAGAGGAGAGGCGCTCCTCAGTGACCCACATCACAGATGTTGGAGGTGGATGAGTCCTTTGTGTGAAGTCTGAGAAAACTGTGTTTATGTGTCCTACACCCGCCATAAGGCCCGCATTCTTCGCTGCTTAACACATCGGCGACTGTGTCCTTAAACTGAGACGCAGCAAAGCAGGCTGCAGGGCTCACAGTGCTGGTGTATGTGTGTCTTAGATGGAGGGGGTTTAAGGGGCGACAAGGAGATAGTGTCGCTGATTGACACGTGAAGAGCGACTAAAAAAAATGCTCCCCTTTGGAATGCGACAATCTCCCAGCGTCGCATGTTGCTCTGCGGCCGACTGTGAATTGTTAAAAGCATTCCTGGCAGTTGGGGTGAGGGTGAAAAGAGGGTGAAAGGAGACGGTCTGGTGCTAAAAGAGGAGTTTGTTTACCCCTAAAGAGCATATCCTAACAGGCCTGCAACATAATAAAATACAGAGGATAAAGATGGAGAACGAGGAAGGAGTGTTTTGATACTTTTTCTGCTTCTGTCACAGCATTTCATGTCAAAAAACACAAAAATCTCAGCTTCCATTGGCTCTGATCCTTTCTCCTTTAAAGCAAGTCAACCCCACATTTGGGATCCTCCTGAGAACTGGGGTTCAAAAGAGGCTTGGTGGTCCCTGAGCTCCTCCACTCACATACTCCCCCACCCCACCGTCCCAAACCCACCCACCGAGGCAGGCGAGGTGGTGGTGGTCGCGCTGAGTTGAGGTCCTTGTGGAGCGGCAGGTTAAACCGACCACACGACAGTGGCAAAAGGCCCCCGCTTACAAGGTCTAATTGGTTCCACAGGTTGCGGACTACAGAGGAAAGAGTGGAACGGGGAAGAAGAGGAGGGTGAGAGAGGGGGGAAAGGGGAGAGTAACAGCAGGGAGCGAGAGACAGATAAATGGTAGGAGGAGAGAAAGGGGGATAGAGGAGGGTGCAGGAAGGATTGAGGGAAGGCTAAATGGAAAGCAGAGCAAGCGGACGTAGAAGACAGAGATAGAAAATGATATCAGATAGATGGAAAAGACAGAAAGGAAACAAAGCAAAAAAGGGTGGATGAGGAAGAGCGCAAAGATGGAAAAAGGAAGACAGGGAGAAGAGCAGACGGGTCTTGTTTTTTACAGTGACTTTTACTGCAGCTTTGACACTGGGTGCATCCCAGGTGCATCACTGAAAGACTGATCACACAATATTTTGGATAGATAGATAGATAGATAGATAGATAGATAGATAGATAGATAGATAGATAGATAGATAGATAGATAGATAGATAGATAGATAGATAGATAGATAGATAGATAGATAGATAGATAGCAGCTCTGTGAGGCTGTGCCTTCAGCTAAATGCTAAAGTCAGCATACTAACTTGTTCACCATGACAATGCTAACATGCTGATGTTTGCCATGTTCACCATGTTAGTTCACTGTGTCAGCATGGTAACATTTGCTAAGTAGCTTTACATACAAAGCGCAGTCGAAGCAGATGGGAATGTCGTTAGTTTTGGACAAACATTTTGATCTGATAATGAGCCTGTCAAGGACCATTTTAATTTCTGTAACATCCCATAAGGACCATATGAAGTGATTGAACACACATATCACATTAAAGCAGTCAGTCTTGAGCTGCTCTCAGTAGAAGGTTGTTGCTTTGCAGCTCAGTGATTTCATGTTGCAGCTCGTCAGGCTCATCAGCTGGTTCCACGTTAAACAGCAGATATAGTCAGATCCCTGTGTTTACTTTTCATGTCATGAAACCCTTCACCAAATCCCTGAAGCAGTTTTCACACTCAGCAGCACACTTGGATGCCACAGCAGGCTTTTGTTCTCGCAGAGCAGGAAAATGCACAGTGTTACCTCTTTCCAGTTGCACTTGCCACAACTTTAATTTTGCTTCAAATGAAAGCAGAGAGCGGAGAAGCTGGCTGGAGGTTCAGCTCTGACAGATTCTTGGTAATGTCGACCATGAGGGCCAAATCACACCGACACTTGCTCTCATGGAGTTTCCACCACAGGATAACACTTTACAATACAGTACACAAAAACTGAGGAACGAGTGAGGAATGAATAAGGACACAATATACCTAATGTGTTGTTCATAAGTAATTCCTGAATAACTCTGGAGGACTATATAGTAGGCCTGTGATGAGTTACTAGAGAACAGACTGGGAGATACTATATCAATAAAGCATTAGCTATGATGATTAAGTATGTGAGTCATAGCACCACCTGCTGTTGCAGAGTGTGAATTACTCAGGACATTTGTGAGAATGTAAGAATTACAAATATGTACTTGTTTGACAGGTAGATTTTGTAGTTGGGAAACAAAATACATTATTTAGTTGATGGAGTTGTTTAAAATCAGGCTGTGTTTGTCAGTGAATCGTTGAGCATTTGTAAAACATGTGCTGTTTCAGTTTTGGCAGGAAGTTAGCTCCATACTCTAACGCTACAGAATATGACTTGGATGTGAATATCGATATATAGGCGGTGCAGATATATTGATTAAAGTAGTCGTTGAGAGACTTGCTGTGTCTGTTTTGTTAATTAAGGAACTAAATGTGAACATTAACTTTATCCAATGACATATGTCCTTCAGTTCATCCAGTTTGGCATGTTTGTAGCTGTGATGATGCTTGAGAACAATACTCATACAGTATTTCCAGTTTGTGCATTAAAAAGCATCTCCTCTAGTGTTCTCCACATGCGATGTTCTTTATGGTCCCTGTCCAGCAGGGATTTGTATGTTGTCTAGTTACAATAAGTGAACTGATGAGGTTTTTTGTACGTGCCAATCCCAAATGTGGGATGTGTTGTGTTGTTTTTTTTAACTGGCTCCCCTCCACAGGGAGGTCAGAGAGCAAGGGGGTCAGAAACAAAGCAGCACCCCTTTGCTAGCAGCCCCTCAGCAGGTCAGCTAGTTGTTAATTCATGGACGTCTGAATGTGCTCTGAAGGTAACGTTGTCTGAAAATCTATTTTGCCTAATTGGACTTGGACTTCTGTCAAAGTTGTATACAATTCCACTTCACACCTGTGGGGTTCTGTTTGCTCTGAGGGATGTTTTGATATTAAAATCTGCCATCATTTTTCTTTAATCTGCCTGGCAATGCGAAATTGTAAGAACAAACCACCTCAAAGTCCCTGTGTGAGATCAACATTTATTTTTGCCCTTTTATTTGTTGGATTCTGTATGTATTTTTCTTAATCTTCAGCCTATGTGACAATGAATAAATCAGTACAATGGCCAGAAAACCACAGCACAAAGCCTAAAAGCTGCGATGGCATTGAGAAGTAAAATCTGGAACTGTTCAGCAGATGAAGGAGTGACTTTGTGAGTCCTCAGAGTATTTATTCCTTTTTATACCCCAATGAGCTTTAGTCCGTATTATTGGTAGTTATGGAGCAGAAAATGGTATTCCCAGAAAAATCACCCTGGGTGCTGTCACACTGCAGGAAATCTTACAAGTCATTTAATCTAGTTAGGGCTCTTAAAATATTATTTTTCCTTAAAAGAAGGTTAAAAAATCTAGTAGTAGGGAGAAGTAATTTACCATACTGAAAATACAAACAGAAAATACCCAAACATTTTTGAAGTTTTCTCAAATAAGTGCCTTTATGATTCCACTGGAGCTTGATACTATTGCCTTGTTTTACAGAATACTATTGTTTCTTATTTCAGCTCAGTATCTGAGACGCCTCATACTAAGTGGAATTACCTGATTTTATATTTCACGTTTTAAGCATGATTTCCTTGGTATGATACACCTTTTTTATTGCCGACACCTCCATCGTCTTGCATAGCTCATTTCTTTTATGGAGCAGGTCCAATTTTACATCTCCATGACATCTGTCCTAGACTGTCTAGACCATAGTAATAACACATATAAATTCCAAAAGTGACTGGCATTCCCATTTGATGTAAAGTGATCTGCTATGCGCTTGCCAGGACTGAGTGAACAAGATCACTGTTGCTGTTATACAATTTATATGAAGGAGTCACTAAGTTTCACTGTTCAAAATCCTTGTGCTTTGGTGGATGATACTGCAGCTGTAAAAATCGAGTGAAATGTACTTTTGGCATTTCATCTTAAAAGCATCTATGAAGCTCCTCATTCCCAGCTTTTATCTGAAAAAACACACCATCTCCAGACAGCAAATTTAAACTCCTTTTTGTCATTTGTTTTTATTTCCAAGGCTGTTCCTGTTCCTACGTAGCATGCACACCCTCAGCCAAGTTACAGTACAGCTACAGTCAAGTAATGCCATGAACAAACTATTACAGTCCAGATGTATTGAAAAGTATGCATTGCAGATGTACATGAGGTATTCATAGAAGTGTTATGAATGTGTCAAATATCTAGTAAATGTGAGGGTTTATCACATCTTTTAAAATTAAAAAGAACTTGAAATAATGTCAAATCTGGTTTCTCAGGACTTTAAACGGGTTATTGGGCTCCAGCCTGACACGTTTACAAAGCCCACACCCATCCAGCGATGCAACAAAGTAATGAGAGCAACACTGCAACTAGGCTGGCCAGCGAGACCACTGTGACTGTTCACTTAAACAGAAACGAGGCCGAGCAATCAAATTCAAACATCAGTCAGAAGTTTGTCTGCTGAAACGCATCAAAGAAATAAATCAGGAGTCACTGCAGAAAGTCAGGTGAGAAGACTAACAGCACTCTAATGTGAAAATCCTCCCTTACTACTTTTTAGCTATAACCAGCGGCATGCTAAGCTAAGCTATCTGGCTGCTGGTGGTGGCTTCAGATTTACCGTACAGACACAAGAGCCGTGTTAGTCTTCCCATCTTTTAAACAGATTTTGTCTCTTTCCTTCATTCCTACATTCCTTCTATACAAGTAGCTTACACTTTTACATGCTGAGACTGTTACTGACCTGTTTCCAGTTCAAATTTGTTGCACCCACTGGTGCAAAGCAAACTATTCTGCAGGCAGCAAGCACCAGTCCAGCTCAAGAGAGTGATTCATATTTGTGAAGATGCTTTGGTTGGACAGGAAATGTGTGCACAGTCATCAGCTGGCTCAGTGTGACGCTGTGAGACATTTTATCAATCAAAAGTGGATTCCAGAGATGAAAAACACACTAAATTAAGAAAATAGTTATCTTTTGAATTGTATATTTCAAGCTAACCTCTGTTGTTAGAGATAATTAGCAGAACCTTTAAGTCTGATATTCTGCTGCATGTGAACGTTTGATGTGTTTCAAGGGTTAAGCCCTCAGCTGGATGGAAGAGATAGAGGCTAGGAGCAGCCCATGAATCCTGCAGTCTCTGCAGGCACAGCATGGTAAAATAATTAAGCTTGCCTTTGAAGGGGACTAAACAAACACAACAGCACTCAACACCAGCCCTGTCCACTCTCCATACGGTTTTCCTCCCTGCCTTTAAGTGGACTTTCCTCCTCTGCTTTCTCACTCACTACCTGCCATACTTTGCCCCTCGTGTTAACCAGCTGCCCTCCCACCCATATTTCTCATCCCCTCATCATCCTTTTTTGTTTCACGTTTTGTGGTCTTGCTCTCTGTGCAGATCCTCCTGGGGAGGAAGGGTGGGGAGTAGGAAGGAGAGGGAGAGAGAGAAGGGCCAGGTGATTCACAGGTCAGTTTTTTACATCTTCTAAAGCTGGCTTTAAACTGAGGGGGGAAAGGGAGCTGCTGGAATACTTAACTACTAATCCTTAAGTGTTACGATACTATTAAAATCCCCTCTGTTAAGTGGCCTTTAAAACAGTTGACAATAAGGGAATGGAAAACGTGAGATCTGATTCTTCTTGGGATTACAGGTTCTGTTGGCGTTATTTTAACATGACAGAATGGCAACTTGCCTGCTGTCAGCGAGAGTGATTTCGTAGTTTTTGATATTGTACACATGTAGAAGCTGAAGATTGCTACTGTATATTTAGGCTTTTTCATATGTACTGTAATTCTGTCATGTATTTGAGAAAATGATGATGATGACTTGACGTTTAAGATATGGCACACTGTATGATTCAGGACATCATGAACAGTACAGCAGCACATGTATTCACTGAAGCATGTTTCTAAATGATATTCAGCTGAATCACCATGTCCCTGCTTATTAGTATAGGTACTGCAGTATGTAGAGTCTGTAATAGTTTGTTTTTTTGGAAAAACACTTAGCTTACTCCCTTTCTTGCTGAGAGGTAAATGAGAAGATTGATACCACTCTCAAGTCTGCACACGAAACATGAAGCAACAGCCAGCAGCCATTAGCTAGCTTAGCATAATAATGGCATAATTAATTCTAGCTATATCTCATGTGTTAAAAATGCAAAAACCTGGAGTGAAAGGGTCTCACCTGGGTAGTTTGTCTGTGGATTCAATAAATATCTAAAATATATATTACATATATAATCATGATAATAATGACCAGATGACAGTCGCGCACTCAGCCATATATGTATATGTATATGTATATGTTAGCTTCCAGTCTTTACGCTAAGCTAACTTTTCCTGAGGGAAAACATAAATGGCTCACATATGATTTTAATTGGAATAAATCATATAAAAAAACACACATGGCACTTGTTAGCTGACAGAGGTTCAGCACACCAAGGAAAGTCAATTACATCAAATTGAGCGTCTGTGCACTCTTACTCCCACCCACACACACCCTGGCCAAAGAAACACATCCCAAAACTTAAGATTGCCATAAGTGCACACTTATGGCAATCTTAAGCAATCATGAAACCAAGTCACTACACTGATAGATCCCAACAAGCATAATGCTGTCCAACACAAACAAATCAGCTAATGGAGACAGTGCACAGTGTGGCTGGTATGTGCAGAGTGGCAACAATAGGATAAGAAAGCCTACAAGGAAGCAGTTATAAAACAGAGAGGCTATTTGAGCAGTACCCATGGGGATGGTATGGATTGTCACCAATTGCTCATTTTTTTTATTATGTCCCACCTCTTGGAGGAGTGTGAGGAATTTTAAAACCAGGCCGGTGATCTCACCACAGAGTGGACTGATGGTGATGATGCATGAGGGACATTACGTTCAGCTCCAAAACTCCAGCTCCTCTTTCTTATTTTTCAGAAGCTCAGGCCAAAATACATTATGCCAGAGATCCGAAATTTGTCCATTAGTCTTTGTTTCATGCTGCAAAAATCTCACATTGATTTATTAAGCAAAAAACAATTAATGCAGTTGAAATTACAGCAGCATATGCATGTAGATGCTAATTGTTTTAGAGCTGTAAATGATTTATCAATGATGACAGGGGAAAATATAATTATGAAGCTGTTATTTTTATTATTAAGCTTTAAAACCTGCATTAAATTCTTTTTATTAAAGTGGAAATAAAATAGGAATGTGAAAGGCTAACTTGTCAGGCCAACCCTAAGAATTAATGCCCAACTCTGCATATTTATTAGATTTCATGCTCTTTTAGCCCATTGTTTTGGTTTTCTGGCTTTATATTACATTACATTTATTTTGGCAAACTATTTTTTTTTTTTGCAACATACAGCATCCTCATTGGGAGCAATTTGGGTTCAATGTTTTCCTTAAAAGAGCACCTCAATGAGTTAGCATTGCATCAAAATCGATCCAGCAGAACCAAGGATATCATCTTTTTTGATTCGACGTGCTTCCTTGTCAAAAACCTGGCAACCACATTACCCACCATGCAACTCGACTGCCAATAATTTGGCTGGAGATTATGCAACTAGTGACTAATGTAGCCTTGAGCTGCTATTCTCAAGCAAAGATGAGGAGCAGGCTACAGACGTCTGGTCTCACATGTTTGTAACTCCACACCCACAGACTTTTTTTTTTGTAGCCTTCAGCCAATGTCACTTGAGGTCATTTATCACACTTTGTTCAGCTCCCGCTGGAGCCACAAAAGACTTTGTACAAATGTTTTCACATATCCAGTTGTCCTATGCAAAACCTGCAAACAGACTTTTGAGTGCAAAATAGGTGGAGTTCCCTCTTAAGGGGAACTTGACACCAAAGAGTAGAGTATCAAACCACAAATCAAACAGCCAAAGGATGGCCCGCCAAAAAAATCTCAGCAAAGGCCACGTAAGCTCTGTTTGGTTGAGTCTCACCGCTCTCACAAGCCTCATAATCACAAACATACTCCCACACGGGTCAGGGCGTCCGTTTCCTGCTGACTTACTCAACTAAAGCCTGCCCACAGTTCAACGATCAACTTTGCACAGATGATCGAAGGTGAGATTCGTTCTGCTTTCTGTTTCTGACGCGCTTAAAAATAGAGCTGAGAGGAGCGTGAATGTTCAACTATTGGAATTACAGTTGTCAGTTGTCCAGAGACATGATTCCAGCAGGATGATAACGCTGCTTTGTGTTTAGCCAAAAAAAAAAACTTGATAAGACAATGATATGTCGCCATTGTGTTTCTGTGACTTGGTGAATGAGTCCACTGGGGGGCAGCCTGACAGCCTGCTGGCTGTAATGCTGCCTAATCTTCAAAATATGTGTTTGCTTGAACCTGTGTATGCTCATATAAGACACATATAAGAATTACTAAGGCTCTATATGGACAATATGAAAACCTAGCAAGTGGCTATTTTGAAGTAACATTTAGCTATGAAACTGAGGTAAGATCACAGAGATGAATTTGGTTGGGTTTTTGTAATGCGGCATAAGTAAATAAATGCAAACTGTTTGTTCATTGCCTGCCTTGCATTGATTGTACATTGATTGTAAACTACAGCAGGGACCAAAGTAAGACAATGCTGGACTGTCACATGGCATGAAATGCATGTTGAAATAAACTGACAAAGTGAATACAGCTCCCAAAGCAGCAATTGCTTTTGTTTTACATTGAGTTGTAATCACAATGTTTTACCTTTATATTTTTGTTGGGAAAAGATTGCATAGTGCATGATGGATTGCATTTTCTACACACATGCTGTATGTCTTCTGAGTTTACTCCTGATGTACTGCACATATACTGCACTGATAGAGTATGATGTTGATTAGTATCTTTAATATTTCTGCCATTTTCTTATTAATCTGTGAAGGGTTAGCTTTGTGGATGGAAATCTTGTAGAGCCACAGTTGATCCAGTTCGGATGACAGAAAATAACAAATCATTAAACTGGCCTCTGCCACACCTACACTTTTTTTTTCTTCATTTTTGTCACATTATTATGAGAATATTAAGGTTTAATTTCCTGAATTAAATTTCTCACAGCTGAGTTTGGCCCTGCTCCTGGCCTCTTTTCAGTCCCTCACTGACCTTCACTGACGCCTTGGATCTCAGCTTGTTTTCATGCAACTTGATGGTTTAGTGGTGAAAGGAAGCACGTGAAGCCTGCAGCAGAAGGAGATGCTGTGTAACAGAGATGTGAATCTAAACCTGAGTTGTTTCAAGTTTGAGAGAGACAAGCTGTGACTGCAAGAAAACTTTATGGAGATAAGTAAGAAAACTGAAGGACAGATGAAGCTGTGGAAGGAGTATCAAAATGGTAACACTTCAAAACGGGAAAACTTTGTAAGATAATGAGCAAGAGAGCGAGTGATAACGAAAAAGAGAGGACGATGAAGGTGGAGAGAAAGAGTGAAGGAGAAAGAGAGCAAGAGAAAGGCATGGGGAGGTATGACTCCCAGAGGACCATTGAATTTCCTTTCTTTCTTCTCAGCGTTTTTCATGGTCCTCTCACTCCCAGGTCTACACAGCTGTTTCAGGGCCGGGGGCTTCTTTCTCCAGAGCCCAGATGAAAGAGCCGCCCTAAGCAGCCCTGCAGGTAGGTCTGTTAAAGCCATTGCTCTGGCTGTCCACTGCCCAACGCTTGAAATAAAAAAGGCAGAGAGAGAGGAGAAAGAGGAGGGAGTATAGAAGAGGGTGAGAGGGGGAAAAGAGGATATGAAAACAGGGATAAAGAGAAACTCAAAGAGGAGGGAGGGAAGGAACAGAGGACACAGATGACAGACAAGGAGAAAAGACGGAGACGGAGGAGCGAGGGAGTAACCAGGGAGGGAGGGGAGGATACCTGCCCTCAGCCACCCCAGACCTCCTCCTCCGCCTCCGCCTCCTCACCACCCCCTGATAGCAGGAATGATGTCTGCTTTTATTGACTTTGTTAAACCATTTTCAATGCTACTTCCTATGTGTTTACAAGACAGTAAATCACGCTCCATTCGGGGTGGGGGGTTATGGGGTGAAATACGGGGAAAGCATCCAAGACGTTGGGACGGGAGACCACTGCGATGGAGCCAACGACAACTTTGCAGCTTTCTACCTCACTGCCACACACCTTTCCTTACAGGGAATTGATGGGGACGCCACTGTGGGCCTGTTTGTCTTCATTGCTTTCATTTTCATCTGTTCTGACACAAGCAAATGAGTAATTTAAGACTTACTGAACAGCAAAATTGTTGTTGAGATACTTAAAAATAAGCCTTCCAAGAGAAAAAAACACACAGAGCTGTACTCAACAGTTGTTAAAGGCTTCAGCAGAGAGCTGTATTTAAAATCACTAGGAACACCACTCAAAGTCGTTATGCAAACACATTCGGGTTATGGCAAAATTGGGTCCCCTTAATCACTTCTACACACCGGGGTCATTCCCAGACAGTCGTTTCATCCAGTTAAAAAGTCATTCAGGCGCTCCGCTCCGCCCAAACACAAGTAAGTACCTCAAACGTCATGTGGTGGTGAGAACTTTGACTTGATTTTCCAAATTTTCTCACAGTAACAATTTTCTCAGGCGCTGGCATTGCGACACCAGCACATACACACCCACTCACACATGCAACACACTCACCAAATCATCACTGTGTGACTGAACTGCTCCGTGTGACTGAAAGGTAGACAGACACCCCCACCGCCACCCTGATTACCTCACTTTAATGGCACGGTACAGTACAATTACTGTCCCTGTCACGCTGTCTTTCCATCAGTCCAAACTCATTTCTAAGATGACAATGAAAAATAAGACTCTTGAAGAATTTTGCAGCGTAGGGAAGGGAGTTCATCAAGGTATCAGCTTAGAAACTGGCTGTTTTCACTGGATGACAGGCAGCATCTTTTTGTCTGCCCTCATTTGAATAAAAACTAAGTGGGTACTTATGGCCATCCTAGAAATATGTCACATGCAGCAAGACATACATGTTATGGAAGATATACAATAATTCAAATTCACTGAGTCAACTCATGTTTACATAAGACTCCAGAAGTATTCAGAGAAAAAAATCTTGATCATCAGCTGTGAGGAGATACTTACTGAACTTCAAATTCAGCAAGTATCAACAATGTTACTCCAGAATAACTCACCACAGCTTTAATAAAGGGCCAAGAGTTAACTGTCGATGTTCACTCATAAATGTTACTAAGTCATTAATAGACAGACCAACAAGTTTGCTATTATAAATGTCAGTAATTAAGGCTAGGTTATCAACTGTGCAAAGCCAGGGCCCCAGACCCAAAGGGGCCACAGAAGCCTCAGGTCACTGCAGGTTAACTGGTTTTGGTAATTTGATTGATTGCAAATTAATTTAGTAACTTTGCATCACTACAATACAATACCATGTATGGCCCTCAATATTTCCTCTGTTGCAGAGGGGCACTGGGTCTCAATCTAATTTCAAGAGCTGTATTGTTTTATACACAATTCCATATGAGCTGAAATGAAATATTACTCCAGCATAGAAGTACTGGTTACACTGGACATTGCACAGAAGGTGGAAGGGTCAGTAGGGGCCAAATAGCAATTGTTTGTTCTGTGGGCCCCAAGAGGTTAATTCTAGCCATGTTAGTAAGTCATTAATAACCATGCTAATAAATCACCAAGTCAGCAGTTATTGTTGTTAATTAAAGGTCGAGAGTTCACAGTATTTTAAGAAGCTGACAGCCAAAGTGAGTCCGTCATCTATAATTTTAAATGGTAGTATGCCTTTAATACATTAATAAAGCCACTATCAGTTACATTTTTGTCTAAATTTTAAAATGTCATTCCAGAATTTAAATGTTCAAGTCCATTATTATCATATTCCTCCATGTCCACCTGCAAAGTGTAGCTTTCAGTGATGTTGAGTGTGTGAGCCAGCACACTGTCGAGCCAGTTCAAGGTAAGTGAGTGGCGTGTGGTGATGTGGTCACAGGCACATTATGTGGCTCACGTTGTTGCAACAAAGCAGCAGTGCATAATTACAACAGGTCGATTGAGGAGTTTGTCTTCTAAAAAGCCGCTGAGGTTTGGGCAGCAAGCGCCTCTGCTACCAGATGACACTGAGAATCACAACATCCCACATACTCTTTCCATCCAAACACTCATACATACACTCTCATATTCTGTCCGTCTTCCTCTCTGGCTCTGTTTTTTCTCTTCCTCTATGGTGTCTACCTTTCCATTGGCTCTGTCTTATGCAAGAGTGTGTATTTTTATGTCTCGCATTAGCTTGGGGGAATAATACCTCTCACTGAATGGTAGTCTGCTCTGGGGCCTTTTCAGACGTTCAGTCACTCCTCTTCTAAGAATAACCAATGTGCATCTTTGCCAAAAAGTTCCTCTCTGTGATTTCTTTTTCACAGCATCCAGTGATTGCTGTTTTTGTACCTCATTCGCTGATACCAGGGCCTTGCTTTAGTTAGCAAACTGTGATCCAAATGAGAAAAGCAGCATTGGGGGACTAAGAGAAAAGGCAAAAGAATCGGGATCTGGGGCAAACCTTGGAGCTGTGTCAACTCTTCTCAAACTCATTAAGAGGCCAGGGAAGCTGGTCACTAGAGAATCTCAGGAGTGAGGCAGCAGACAGTTTGGTATGTAAAGAAAAAAAGAAAGAATATAAAACGATTGCTTTTGATCATGTTTCAGTGTAACCTTTCATGTACAGTCTGGAGAATTTTAGCCAAACCTGTCTGATGAGTCACCTTCACCAAATGTCACTTGCGTTTGCAGAGACAGAACAGTTTCTATATTGGAAGTGGCTGTTGTAGACTGAAGTCAAAGATATGTATCGACTGTTCAGTCCTGCACCAAGTCAAGTTTTTCAAAGCAGAACAGACTGTGGGGCTGAATAACTAGTTAAGACTAAGATGCTGAGTGTAATCAAAGGAATGGTGCTATGGAGCTACAGTGAGCAGCCAGTTAGCTTAGCTTAGCATAAGGCCTGGGAACAGGAGGAAACAGCTAGCCTGGCTCCGTTGGCAGGCACCACCACTTCTCATTCTCAATAACTAACTTGTTAGATCTTGTTTCTTTAATTCATACAAAAGCAGAGGTTTAAAAATTGCACATTGTGGTTTTACTGGTTGTTGTGTTCAGGACTATTTCTTGGCTGGGTGCAGTGAGTTCCTGGAGTCACTGTGAGGTTGCCAGGCAATGAGTGTTGACTTATAGTGACTGTACTGAGAGGGGTATCAATCTTTCATACAACTCTCAGCAAGAGAGAAAATCAGCATATTTCCCAAAATATAAAACTATTCCTTTCCTCAAAAGACAATAAAAAAGAAAACAAAAATCCTGTCCACGAAAGCAACATTTTAAAAAATCTCTGTCCATAAAACACAACTGAAGCGCTGTCAAGAGCATGCAAACCTGACAGGCGGCGGTATAACTCTACTGTAACTCCTAAGCCATGATGGCCAATCAGAAGCCTGAAAAAAGCTATTACCGGTGGGCTTCCTGCAACTAGAGGTCTGATCGTATGACCGGCCTTCGCCACAGTAAACAAAGGATAGAATATTGCACACACAGTGGTCACAAGCCAAAAATTCTCTTTTCCCTGTCCACACGTCAACGCTGCAAACAGAGTCTCTAAACATCTTCATCCTGGAGGGAGTTTTCCAAAAGCTCTGTCTGCAGTGACGTAGAACTGCATTTGTGTAAGAACAAAAGGCCAAAACACATAAAAAAAAAACTACATTTTGACAAATACTTCTGAACGTGTGAACTGGGCATCAGTAAAGTTATTAGTGTGCATTTTCTGTATTTGTACAAATGGCACTTTTTCAACAAAACAAACACTAACTTCCCCTGAAAGAAGCTGTTCACTCACCTCGCATGAATGACTGCCATGCAAACAATATACAAATTAGGTAAGAGAAAGACAAAGCAGTGATCTCAAAGATTCACAAATGAAGCAGCCATGTTTGTCTTCAGGCAGCATACTCACAAACACAGACCATTCAACTAAAAAAAAGAAAAAGGAACAGAAAAGCCTGATGTAGTCTTCATCATACATATTTAACAGCCATGGCAGTAATATCCAAAGTTGTTTTTTCAAGGTATCTGAATTCTTCCCACTGGCTGTTATTGTCAACTATCACTGAGAATGTGGGAAATACACAGCTTTCCTAGCAATCAAGACACAGGACTTGTGTCATTGTCTGGACTTGGCTGACCCAAGGCCATGACAAGAGCAGACAAGGAAGCATGCTGGCAAGTACCTCAGAGAGAATAAAAGCCATCTTGCAGTGAAACAGTGTCGTGCTTGCCGGCATATGAGACTCAGCTGCCTGTTTGAAGAGGGGATGTGGACAGAAATGAACACCTTAGTGGGTGGAACTGATTCATTAATCTGCATGTTTTGAGCGAAACAGAAAAGTCTTGAAATAGCGGGACTGAAGTGAGCCGAAGGTTCCCACTGATGACATTCATGTTCTGACAACAGAAATGAATATTTATTATTTCCATTAAATCAATGTGCTGCTAAGCAACACTAATCAGTAACATCACATGAAATGCATTCATCCAATTTGAATCTGACTTGATCTACAGTGTGCTGTGGGGCCTACATAAAAAGAAAAGTTTCTGCCCTTGAATGGTGTGGGTTAAACTGGAGTTACGTACAGAAGACTGTTCTTCTTAATCAGATTTTCTTTAAATGTCTCGTGACTGAACTAATATGTGGATTTAGAAGGTCAGACATGCACTTTTGATGAGTCACTGTGTGGTCTTCATAAAACTTAGCATCATTAATTAGCATGCATGTGGATTTCATATTTGGATGTGCGATTGTCGCTTCATAAGGGGCCAAAATATGAAAGAACAAAGCTGAATTGTTCCAGGTGGCAAAATCACTTGTTGCAGTGTCCCGCTGGAACTAATAAGGCAGGTCCATTTTCACCCTCTAAATCCCCTCCACTGGCTGAAATGACTGATTTATAGCTAATACATTGACCAAACTCACATAATTATATATATATTACACTGTTGTACAGATGTTCCGTGTGAAGGGTGCAAAAGTTTCCCATACTGTTCATACAGAGAACACGGGCCTGCATTTAGGAGCACTCACAGGTAAGAGCTGATGTCCAAAAGTGGGTTCTGGTTCATTAGGATAATAATCTGCTTTGAGGCTTGAGGTCAGTAAAGCTACACTGTAGATTAGCACGTCTGATTTAAAGCGTGCCTCTAGACACTTATTATGCCTCAAATGTGTTTCACTCATGGTGTCATGAGGATGCAGAACTGATTTACTGTAGGTGGCTGAAGTTTTTTGCACTCATTTTTTTGCCTCGACAGTCTGTTTTTCACAATATGCAAATGACCATCTTGATGTCACGTGTACTGTGGACAGAGGGAGTGAATGTAGCGTATGGCTCTCACGTCCATCCATATGTGCTCATGTATTTAAGTCACTGAAGTTAAATATTTTTAAAATGTGCTGCAAATCTATTCATCTCTCAATTCAAACAGACAGAGGGTTATTTTATCTCAAAATCAGCAAAGAAATGACTGGATAAAATGTATCCTGCTTGTATTTTAAATGCAATACTTCACCTATCTTATTAGCTGTGTGTGTGTGTGTGTGTGTGTGTGTGTGTGTGTGTGTGTGTGTGTGTGTGTGGCTGCTATTCAAAAAATATACTTTATTCAGAGAGAAAATCTTTATTCACGTCTATTTTCCTCTTGTGTTGGATTGAAAAGGGCGTCTACACAATTGATCAAGTGGAGGGTTTGTTCCTGACAGACAGGAGTTCAAATGTCCCATGTTCCCACCGCCGCCCCCCCCTTCCCTATCAGACCAAAGTGTAACAGTCACGTCCCCTTGAAGGAAACCCTGGCGCTTTGTTGTCACAAAGAATAATTACAATATAATTGCATGATGTAGTGTATGAAACCATGCTGTGAAAGTAGCAGAGCAGGCCCAGGACACACTTTGAAAATCAAACCGGGATTGTGAAAAGTTATGGAGGAATGATTGTGAGCGAGAGAGCATTTGTATCCAAGGCGAAGGCTTTAGATGTTATGTGAAAACCATTCTGTGTCATGTGTTCACATGGAATACATATTACTTACATATGTAGGATGAAAAAGTACATCAAGGTCTGTCTTGAGGGACCACCAAACAACCTCTAACCTGCAGTCAGGGAATAAGTTAATGTAACTGTAGATTTTCTTAAGTACATGCCAGGGAATTTTTCCATGTGGACATTTCTGCTTATAGAAAACCAAGTACACTGTGATTTTACATGGATGAAGATACGGTAACACCATGACGTGCATGGGTGACATTAATGTGGATGATTGTGAATAAATGCTTGTTAAAAACATTCTGGAAGACATGCTGACATTTAGTGTGTGGATCTAACGTGCATATTGACCCACAAATGAGCTCCTCTCTTCACGATATGGGGCAGTTTCCGTTTGCATCTTGAATGTTGTTGAATTCTATACATTCGTGCTTACAGATTTGTAAGTGTTTTAATAAGTGTTCAGTTTCAAATTGGCTCCAGCTTGAACGCTCCGCCTGCTCTCGCGGAGGATATTGACTTTCCCGCAAGTTAAAGTATTTAAATGTAGAGGGAGACAGATGCTGTATGTGGACTGGAGGCGACCACAAGAAATACACGTGTGGGAGGAAGGTTGACGTTGGACTTTTACTATCTGTGCATCCTGCAGAGGGACAGCTGTAGCATCGTTGCTGCAACAGCGCACCAAACAAATAAAGCCGCGTCGCTACTCGTGGGATTCATTCACTTTTTTTTTTCTTTTTCTTTATTGAATCACTAATTTTAAGGAAATTCACAGGGCGCATCCGAGCGCTGGTGCGTAAAGATCCGTGCGTTAAACTATAAAATAATCGCCACTGCTCCGTCACACAGAGTCAGAGAGGATTTATTCCGACTTGAAACCTTAATCAAGACCTTCGCTGCTCAGAGAGTGATTGACACGAAGAGGATTTGATGAAGGTGGTTCGGTGACAGCGACACTTTCATCCGACTGTCAGTTTGGATCGGCACCGCAGCCCCTTTAAACCTTCTGGACTTTTTAGTGGATCCTGTACCTGCATGGGACCCTGACAGTTCTGGATCTCTTAATTGTCACCACTGCCGCCTTCTATATGTAACAAGAGGGGGATAACACCGAGTTGAGAACCCCATCAGGAGGAACTTTATTTCCGAGGGCTTCCAGCACCGAATCAGTGGAGTATTCATGAAGCAATATTTGAACTATTACAAGATGAGACTGAGGACATCGAGGTTAGGTTATCTGTAAGTAAAGAGCTGTCAACACACTGTAGTTGCCTTTGGAAGTCACTGAATTCGAGCAACAGGTCAGACCTTTTAATTTTTCTTTTTTTCCCTCCTCCTCAGGTTAATTCAGTTCACGGCGCTTTGCTTTTACGCACAGGTAACTCACATTTTCACTTCAATAAAAAGCATAAATGTTGCGTTAAGTTCTATAATTAAGTAAGTAAAACTTAACAGGTATGCAGGCGCCGTGCTCA
This sequence comes from Chaetodon trifascialis, assembly GCF_039877785.1. NCBI lineage: Eukaryota > Metazoa > Chordata > Actinopteri > Chaetodontiformes > Chaetodontidae > Chaetodon > Chaetodon trifascialis. The sequence goes on from NC_092057.1 coordinate 21,744,097, forward strand.
GCGGCGTACAGTTCAGCGTGTCTCCATCTGCAATAGGCTGCAATAACAATGAAAACATTTTATTATGAGTGCTATGGCAATTGGCAACAATTCAAACATCTTGAAAAGAGGTAAGCTGCAGCCTAAAAAGTGATCGTTAAAACACATGTGGATGGAGAACGGCTGAAATGAGAAAAAAAGGAGTCAAGAAGGGGTGAAAGATCATCGGTGGTAAAAACAACCCATCGGAGTGAAATGTCATCCCCGAGGGTCCATGAAAGCGTCTCCGAAAAGATACTGTACATGTGCAAATAAATGCGAGAAGAGAAAGCAGGATGAACCATGCAAACGTGATGAATGACATAATGAACTGTGGGCCTGGGCCTCGGCTCTTTGACTGGCGAGCTCCAGTCTCCTCGCAGTTCACGTTTTTTCAGGACTTGCAAAGTCAAAATTGTGCGACATTAAAAAGCAATTTCATATTTCATGACATGTGTTTCTTATTGTCTGACAGAACACTGTGCAGGCTCCTCCTAATTTCAAGCACCATGTCACCGAGCAGAGCCGGCTGTCGGACCGGATGAGCCGCAGGTTGACGCGGACATACCAGCTGTACAGCCGCACCAGCGGGAAACACGTCCAGGTCCTGGCCAACAAGAGGGTCAACGCCAACGGAGACGACGGAGCGGTGCACGGTGAGGGAAGAGATGAAGGCTTGCAGAGAGGACTGTGTGCTAGCAATGATTTAAAACTCTAATGACACCACTTATGATTACAAAAACCACAACTAAGTGTCTGTTTAACCAGCGCGCGTGGTAGTAAAGGTGTAGAACATGCGCAATTAAGCACATTTATGAGCGAAATATGCAAAATATCGCGAGAATACGGCATGCAATTTGCACCTTTTAGAACATTTTGCTCAGTTATACCCTCACCTGAGGTGGCTTGTATAATTACAGACTTTAAACATAGTTATATAATAAACAGCTGAGCAGTTAAAGGGCCACATATGTTAATGCATTCAGGCAGAGCCCTTTTTACTGTCTCTGAAATGATGAAGCAACTTTAATTGAAGGCCCATAAGAGAGTTATGGCCAGATGAATGAAAACCAATGACAGCTAAAGGCCACAGCTTCTTACATTTCAATGAGTTCAAACCTCAGGAAAACAATAAAATAGGAAACATGTTCGCCCTCACCAACACAGGAATTGTTTGAATTCAATGGTGCGCGGGGCGGCGTTGAAAAGCAGTATAAATTATGTCATTTCTGGCAGCCTGTAAGAAAACGTTTGAGCCAGGAGAAGCAGTCGCAGCAATTGTAAACATCGTTAGTGGCATCAGTGTTGCCATCTTTTATGGCCTTCTGAGTTTGATTTATGTTTTCAGTGCGCTGGTAGTCTAGAAAGTCTGTGACACCTGTTATGATGGACTCCAGGGAGCCACTTTGTTCTCTGCTTTTAGCTGGGAAAAACTGTCTTCAACTTAAAGGGAGCAGAATTCCTGTCACCAAAGGATTTTGGTGTGTCTAGCCATCTTTCCACCACAGCCACCACCATCCATCCACTCCCCAGTGCCTGCTGCCTGTTTTTTGGAGCCTCATTTTATGAGGAATTTTCATTGCATTGCAACTCAATGTATGACTCAATTTATAAGGAGTGGTGAAGTCAGCATCTTCACTTTATACCTTTTCCTCTCCTGTGTGCTCTTTTGTCTTTGAAATTTCTCAGCCTACACACACATTCGCACAGAGGGAGAGAGAGTCAGTCATGCACACATTGGCCACACATCCTAAGTGGGTGTCACTCTTGTAACCGGCCCAAATCTGACCGCTGCTCTGTGCTTGTGGCTGTGTCCCTGACCGCAGTATTCTCACTCTCCTTTATCCGCAGTCTGAACTGCATCACAGCACAGCATTTACAGACATTCAACAACAATCACGCCGTGCAAAATCACTATCATTTGCTGCTATTTTGGAAGGCTTGCATGCCATTGTTAAAGGTGGCGACTGGATCATAAAAGGGTTAAGAGGAAATGTGTATGTCATCGTCATGCTTCTGGTTCACCAGCCGCAATCATTTCAGAACAGTTTAATGCCATTTAATGATGACATGATTCCAGTTTATTACAGGTCTATTATACATGAAGAATACATTCAGAGGAAAAATGTGCTGAGGCCATTTGTCTCACACACTGTAACATCATAATCTGCATGCCTGCACCATGTCATCTCATTACCTGTCATCTGTTTTGTCTGCGCAGCTAAACTGGAGGTGGAGACGGACTCTTTTGGAAGTCGCATTCGTATTAAAGGGGTGAAGACAGGATACTACATATGTATGAACAAGAGGGGGAAGCTGATCGGCAAGGTAATCTGGAACTCATAGTTTTGTGGCTGCATATGACTCAAGCAACATCTTGACGTTTGTTTGTTTCTTGGAAATGTTATTCCAGATTTGCGGCTTATGGCAACACATTGTTGAGACACATTCGAAGCCAGAACAAATTTGATTTTCAGATTTGTCTGAGCAGCCCTCTTAAGCTTTCAAAGGGTACTTGATTGTCTGGAAATAAAGACGATCCGCTTTCCGCTTCTTGGAAATTGTCCAAAATACCTCAGCCCCCCCCCCTTTTTTTTCTTTCCCCAGCGGAAAGGACGAGGCAAAGACTGCATCTTCACCGAGATTGTTCTGGAAAACAACTACACGGCTCTCCAGAACGCCAAGTATGAGGGCTGGTACATGGCTTTCACACGCAAGGGCCGTCCGAGGAAGGCCTCCAAGACCAAGCAGCACCAGAGGGAGGCCCACTTCATGAAGCGTCTACCCAGGGGGCACTTGCTGAGCGAGAGGAGACCGTTTGATGTCCTTCCTCTCGCCGTCCCCGCACACCCTGTGAGCAAGCGGACTAAACATTCCCATCAGCAGCGCTCAGGGGGCCGCTGAAGACTGGAACCACTGAGGGAGAACTGTGGACAAACCGGCACAGAAAAACCACTACAGGAGAAAACAAGTGCTCCCAGAGAAATTAACTTTTACAGTCAAGTGCCCACACACTTTTTGCCTCATTTTGTGGACTTGTAATTCTTTGTACTGGGTTGCATGTAAACATTGACTATCTAATCTGCTAGTTATTTCCAATTCAGACAGACTTTAGGACAGATTTTTACTTATTAAATCGGGGGGCAATTAAAGTACAGAGGAGCTCAATATTGTCATGAGTGAAACCCTTTGGTTAGACATTAGCCAGCTCAGCAGCGAAGAATGTTTAAATGAGAAATGAGTACAATGAAGCTAGACATGGCAGCTATCTGTGGATTTTCTTGTGGTTGCAGCATCTGAGTCTCAGTTGACATGCTATTTTGCCTTTAGGAGGTCATTTGGGAGAATTTTTAACCTTTTTTTTTTTTTTTTTTACATATATGAATATATTTTTACTGTAAAAATGTAAATGACGTCAAATGATGGAAATATTTATTGTAGAGTGTATATTAAAACCACTAAAGAATCAGTTCACAAGCTGCTTGGCTTTTCTCTTGTGTGCTTGTTTTGGGATGGAAAGCTAGCAGACGTTGTTGGTTGCCCCCAAAAACTGTTGTTTTTTTTGTTTTTTTTCCCTTTTCTTCAAGCTGGAGACCCAGATAACTGAGGGGCAATATCTGTGACAGGCTACTGAATTCAATGTGCTCAGCAAGTGAGACTTGGGCCTGAATGGCTCGAGCTATGCATTAAAAGCGATGAGGTCAGCCCACCATTTTGGCCCAAACAAAGGTTACCACCATGTAGTTGCATTTCTCACGATCGCACACCGTAACCCTCTGATCAAATGGGCCCTTTGTGAAACCTCATATAAAAGGGCATGTTATACAATAGTGAGTTCGAATAATAACACGAGGAGGGGTCAGTTATCAAAAAGAAGCCAGTCACACAGGGAGGGGTAAGGGGCTGGCGGGAGGGGGTCTGCGGAGAGGGGTTGCAAAAAAAAACATCAGGGCCTGTGTGGCAAAATGTGGCATCGGCTGAAAGAGGGGGAATGGCTGGGAAGAGGCATTCGGGAATGAAAGGGAGGCAGAAAAGAAACCCTCTTCCCAGAAGCAGTTGAGCATGACCATCAGAGGCCAAACGACAGGGGAGGAAGAAGACCCTGAACAGAGGGACTCGGCGGCTCTCACAGTGCATGAGCTGGATGTCCAATTTGTTAGTTGGTGTTTGCTGCCGCAGGAATTTGTTTTGACAGCAGCTCCAGCTCTGAAGACTGTAAAGCATTAAATTAAATTACGAAAATTAAGACCTCACAATGGATGCTTGGTATTTAGGGCATGTGTTCAGGAGCAAGAGCTTCTTATGTGATATATTTAAGCAGTATTAACACCAAACCTCTGCAAAAACCATTCAATCAAGCATGTATGAATGCATTTTTCTCAAAAAGTGGAGGAAAAAAAAAAAATCCAAAAAAAAAATCAAGTCTCTCCTAAGAATTTGCAAAACAACAAGACAGGCTGGGCTTAAATGTTCTCTGGTCTTCCTATTCTTTCCATCTGGAAGAACACAAAGCACAATAGTGAGAGAGACCTGTGGTTTTGTCTCTGCTTTTTGCACTTGCTCTCTGGGTTTGGACAAGTGGTGAAAAAATGCAAGGAATCACAAGGTTGAAACAATCTATATTTAAATGTCATTGTCTCTTTTAAACAGCACTGTTCTTTTTTTATCCACTGTCTAAGTATTTCTGACAGGACAGTGTTTTTATCTAATGGAATTTGAATGTGAAAAAGTAGACAAATATCCTGTTTGGAAGCATGGATGTGGGTATACAATTTTTTTTCTTCTGTACGTCATATATACATTGACTTTGAAAATCCCAAACCGTGAAATACCGTCTTTCTATTTGTCCCTGTTAGACACTAATATGAAATCCATTTGGAGCAAACGCCTGCAACAGTTGCACGTATTTCTTACATGTGTCAATGGTGTTTTAGCTAGAGACCACAGGGTCAGAGTGACGCTCTGTTGTAAAGGGACACAGTAACACTAGCTTGCTCGCTGACCAGAGTTTCAGTAATGGCTTTCAGGGTGGCCCGCTACATGCAAGGAACATGAGGGTATTCAGTTAACACAAATGGGATGTGCCCGTAACAGTGACCCTGGAACGAACAGGGATGAGGCATTGTGTGTTTTGAGTGTTTTACAAGGACATCAATGAAAGGAGGGTGGTAGGTTACGTGACCCCATCAAAACTGCTCCTGAGTACGCTTGCAAAAATGTGTTGATACAATTTTAAATTTCCCAATAAAGACATAATATTAATTTGATGAATTATTTTCCTAGGAAAGAATTAATTTGGACTCTCATGTTACTAACAAAGTTATTAAATCTAGTTGTAAGGCTGTGAAACAATGCGTTTTACTGAATATGTATGTATTAAATACAAAGGACAACTCTAATATATGGACCTGAAATTAGGAAACACAATTAGAAGTATTAAACCACAGATAAGGCACGATGCAAAGGTCTTAGAGTCAGAATTCACTGAGTTTTGCAGTCGACGTCCCCTTCACTGGTCCCCTTCAGTTTCTTCAGCTCCTTCAGTAGCTCTAGTTCAAGGGTTAAGATCTCCTTGGGTTTCTTGTACTGGACAAGGGAGAAGAAAAAGAGTTACTTCAAAATTCTCCTCATCTGCACCCTTCAGTGTAATCATGTTCACCAAGAAAAAAGTCAAATTATTGTAGGCACCAAAAATGTTATCATGATACAGAGAGGAAAAACTGGAGTACAAAAGCCATGAAAAAAAAAGCACTCACATCTTACGCTCAAGATTTGCATTAAATTCTTCAGTAAGCAAAGTTAAACTTTTATAGAACGCTGTCTACTGCAAGTAAGGATGATAGTTTCTGGAAGATTGTCTTTGGATTCGTTAGAAAAAAAAAAAGAGCATATTTTTGCTGATAGTCAAACTGCTGAGATGATACTTTCTGGGTCCCTGCATTCAAAATTGTAGGTTAGGACACATATGTAAGAATCAACCTTTAATGTTTAAATCTTTATATTTAAAGCATTAGGTGACATAAGATTAGAAGTATAGATTCAATCAGTTTTCATTGTTGTGTAGGACTTACATTGACAACTAAAGTGTTGTTGGCATGAGTGAAGCTGAGGGCAGAGCTGTCCAGTGGCAGCTGACTGCGATCTAAATCAACAACACTGAACTTCTTATAATACCTGGGGAGACATTGAGAGGGTATCATAGGTTGATCACGCCGCCATACAGACAAATGCATTGTAAACAGTGCCATCTATAGGGAAGACACAAGTATTACATGCAACAAGTGTACAACACAGGAATCAAAAGAGCCAGTGTTCTCGTGCATATTTACTTTTTGTTTGAGGTTTTTATGATGATGCATCTCTCAGATGGCTCCACAGAAACACTGAAGACGTCTTTGGGGTAGGGAAGGTTGCGTATTCTCCACTGAAAGCAGGTCTTTGTGTCTTTACGCACGAACATAGGCTGCGGACACAGAAATCATTCAAATCCATTTTACAGACATGGCATTGACTGGTGTTTTCTTGAAGAGGAATCAAAGTGAACTAAAACAAAACAAAAAATGTATGTTAGAAAATGAAGTGGCTCAAGTGTGATTCCAAAGTCAAAGAACATAGATGAAAACCCACATTGGAGCAGTTCTCCTTGATCACCTCCGAATCCAAAGAAGTGACAGGGCCTGCCAGTGGCTCCCCAACCTCTACCTGCCATTGGCCCTGAGCTCCAAGTGTGCTTTTATGTCTCCACTTTCTGACTGAAACGCACAAAACATTTTTATAAGATACACAAACATCTGCCACTGAAACTGAGAACGTCAGCAGCTACAATCTGCTGTGTAAAACTGCTGCGTCTTACCAATGAGCTCATCTGTTTTCAAGTCATACTCCTCTGCCATTTCTTTTCCATCTGTAAAGAGGTAGTGGATCTTCCTCTTTCCTGGAAGTGGAATTGAATTTAACAAAAATGTATCATATAAACCACACAAAGCGAAACACAAAGCGAACAATCAAACATACAAAAAACAGTGATCATTCTTAGAATAGGAAGCAATATATTAAATATTAATGTCATTCTGAAACGTGCAATGTTTAAGATAATGATTTTTTGCTCAAATACAAACATCTGAAATCGCTGTAACCAGAAACCAGCATGGATGATAAAGGGGACTGTTTCAGGGATGGGTCTAAGTGAGCAGAGAAGCTGACAGACTCGTTGATTAGGGAGATCTCATAATGAGCTAGATTAGCTGGATGAGATGCTAACCTGGTCCTTAAAGACAGCCAGAGGGCAGTGAGAAAGATTGGACCTCACCGTCTTTTACTGAATGTGTTTTACTGTATATTTGTGTTAAAACAGCGCGTGTAACATGCTACAGCGCCAGTAGTCCCACCTGCTTGTTGCCTAGTAATATTAACGTTAGCGAGAACGCTAGCTAACAGTCGAATGAAAATAACCAACGTCACGCAAATCTGTCGAGTTGACAAAAGCAAATCTTAACATTTGAAAAACTTGTTTCATTCTTTACAAGTTAACCTACTCACCATCGTGTATCATAGCTGTTTTCTTGGCTGATTGGAGGACATCAAGCCAGCTCTGCACAGCCATGTTTCCAGAGATGATATGTTGCTCGGGGCTACTTCCGGACTCAAACCGTAACCACAGCAACCAAGGTTAATACACAAACTAAATCCAGAAAAAATTTTTATAGAGTTAATCAAGTTTTCTAATCGTAAAATTCATTGCAAATAAACACAATGTAAAATGTAGATTCAGAGTATAATTTAGATAAAAATTTAAACAGGGCTAAGCCAACTAATTGACCCGGAAGTGAAACTTTGAAATTGTAACGTTATGTCTCTTCCTGGTTTCACTACGTATGGTTCCATCTGAACAGGGGTAAGAGCAAAATATTACGCCTAAGAGAGCTTTCTGCAGCTAATGTACAATTATATTAGGAAATGTTGGAATGAATTAAGGCATATTTTGAATATTGAGTAGAAATGATGATTGAAAGACCGACTATTTGCTCTTTCTAACGTTAGCACACACTAAAGCTAATCCACTTTAGCTAACACAATATTGTGACAATAGAATCTCATTGCGTTAACTGCTGTGTCAACCAGCGTAACTACTGCTGGATATCTGTACTGAGTGTAAACCCAGACAGCTCCCACTTCTTGCTATTCTTACTTCCAAGTTTCCGGCATGTACTGCTGACACTCTGCAGTACACACTAATGTTGACAATGCAGAGCAATTATAGAAGTGTTTTCCCTGTTTTATACTTACTGTGAATAATTGGCGATAGTAGACATCAGTAAAATTGCAGTGGTGCAATGCCACAAAGTATTTACTTCAGTACTGCAGGACAGATTTTGATGTCCCTGTACTATAGCATTGGATATCGACTTTGCGCTGCAGTATTTTGACATTTATAGTACACTTCAGAGGGAAATATTGTATTTTTACAGTACAATACGTTTGTATGACAGGTACAATTACTAGTTATTTTGAAGATTAATACTTTATTTTCAACATCAATAGTCATGTTCTCAGTTATAGGTTGTTAATACAGTACTGTCCAGAAATTTTAAAGTAGTAGTGCTTTTGATAATTTAGATGATAATGCTGACACACTTTTGATTCATTAACATTTTGAAAGCCTTTGATAGAGTCTTTTTGCTTCCCAATATCACCACTGTCAAATTGTAACTGTTTAAAAACAGTTCAAAATATACAAGGCAAACAAATAGCAGCCCTAAAAAATAGTCTTTCAACACTTAAATTCTCCCTATTATTCAGGGTGTGCCCGCTACATACTCAAACACTGTTAGAATTAGTATATTGTGTTGTATAATTAGTAGTACACAGCTTGTGTCTCAGATTTGTTTATAAAGGTTTTACTGTGTAACTTCATCAATCTACTTCACATCACAGGCCGCTGGCGCCCCCCCTTCAGGAGACAAAATGGAGCCACGTCACGGGATTATGAAAGCCTTTCCCAAAGTCAAAAGAGCCAAAGTGTTCAACGGAAAGGATGCACCTCCAGCAAAGAAGAAACCAGATGAATGTGATGTCACAGGTTGTTACTGTGTGTGTGTATGTGTGTGAGAGAGAGTGAGGGAAACATTATTAAGATAGGGCTAGAAAAAAAGGACGTAAAGCTGTACAAAAGAGCATAAAAACAAATACTGATAACACCAAAGTCGCAGAAGCCAGAAAGTGCAACATTGTAAAGTGTTCCTCTCTTCTGTCCCAGGAAACACTTTTAATGGTGTCACAGTCTACATCCTGCCTGCTGGAATAGGAAATGCCAGATACCAGATCTTCCAGAGACAAATTCAGCAGAATGGAGGACAGACGGAGAGTTCACTGTGTCCCAGTGTCACTCATGTTGTTGTAGATGACAACATGGACATTCACAGGGCCCAGCGCTTACTGAAAGTGGATTGTATGCCCTCTGGAGTCCAGTTGGTGAAATGCACTTGGTTGAGCCTGTGCATCAGTGAGAAGCAGCTGCTGGATGTTGCCAGCTACAGCCTTCTTCCACCAGAGAGGTTAACGAGCTAATAGAGCTTTTTTCGAATGCTAATGTCTTAAAGCTGTTGTTAGCTGTAGCTCACGTGTTTCCAGTTTATCACACACAAGGACTTGTGGAAGCCACGGTGAAAGAGTGTCTTCTTTTCACTTGTACATCACATATTCCACGAAAATGTAAGCATTTGCAAAACTGTTGTCTCCATTCAGGGAATCTGGAACAGTGCATGAAAATATTAAGGAAGAGTTGCCGAATGTCAAGCCTGCAGCAGAAACTACTGTTGAGCCAGTGTCTGATCAAATCAAGCAAGAGGAGGCTAAAGACCTGGTGGGTTTCCAAGCTAGACCTTGAGCACATAAAAACTGTGTGTGTTGGATTGTTATTATAGTTTTACGTTACATTTTACTGTCAGATGGTCCCAGACACCAAAGGAGGAGAGGAAGACGGGGTGTCTCAGGGTGACCTGGAAGCTCTCATCACCGGCCAGCACCCCAAAGAGGAGCCTCCTGGCCCCAGCCTCGACCCCAGTCCAGACTCTGCTCAGGTGGTCTCAGGGAAGTGGGTCTGTGCCCAGTCTTCTCAGTCCAAAACTAATAACTTCAACAAGCACATCACAGACAAACTAGAAGTGCTGGCCAAGGCCTACACACACCAGGGGGACAAGTGGAGGGCGCTGGGCTACTCCAAGGCTGTCAACGCACTGAAGAGTTACCACAAGCCTGTTACATCATACCAGGTAAACAAATGCAGATGCTTTTAATATTATGTTATTGGTAGTGTCAGTAATGTGTATATTTGTTGGACAAATTGTAGTAAGTACATTTTTTCTTAGATGACAGATACAATACAGGCATTATTTTGCATATATTCCTCTTTTAATCAGAGCCTTTTTTCACATTTGTTGTAGGAGGCTTGTCAGATCCCAGGAATTGGAAAACGCATGGCCGACAAAATTGATGAGATCATGGAGAGCGGTCACCTGCGGAAAATTGATCACATCGGAGAGGCTGTGCCAGTGTTGGAGCTTTTTACTAACATTTGGGGTGCAGGAGCTAAAACTGCACAGCTGTGGTACCAGCAGGTGAGGCACAAACAAACAAACGCACGCACGCACACACACACACACACACACACACACACACACACACACACACACACACACACACACACACACACACACACACACACACACACACACACACACACACACACACACACACACACACACACACACACACACACCAAATCAACATATTACGGGCATAAAAGAATTTAATGTGAAAGCTTGAAGTTGAAGGGCTTCAGTCTTGTATTTCCTCTTTTGCCACAAGGCTCTTTTTATTTACCCTTGGGCTATTCACATCAAATTTCAATTTACAACACATTAAAACTAATAGAACTACAGTTGCTCAGAATTCACCCAAACCCCTTCCTGTTGCTATTGCATCCACTATCTTGGTTAATTGCACAGTTTCAGCTGTTCTGTAATGTTATTTTCATGCATTGATTATATATGAAATATCCATAAAATATGTCACTTGCTCAGTAAAGTCATGCCTTATAAAAAGATTGCAATAAAAAACAAGTTAGAAAGTGTGCAGTCTTCGTCTGAGTCCTTAAGGAATAGTGGTTAAGTTGTGGGTATAAAACTGAATCCTAAGCAGGTTAATAACTAGAACAAGAAGGAAACAGGAATTAAATATTTTTTTCATAACATTCTGTCTTTTTGTACTGTTTGAAGATTTTCTTAATAAGGTTTTTTTTGTCTTGTAGGGATTTCGCACATTGGAGGACATCAGCACAAAAGCCCACCTAAGCAACACTCAGAAGATTGGACTCAAGCACTACGATGACTTTCTAGACCGAATGCCCAGAGAAGAGGCAGCGGCCATAGAGAGAGTGGTAGTGTGTCTTCATTTTTCACAATGTCCTCATGTATCGTTGTGTGGTGATGGCTGAAATATGTTTGCATCTTTCACCACTTTAATAGGTTTAGTCAAGTTTACATGGAGGTGATATATCTTAGAAAAAAGATTCCAGCTCTCACCCACAGAAATTTGGAAGCAGGGGGCTTAAAGTAGGAAAAAGTTTGTGTCAGCTTTCTTTTACTGCTTGATAATGGGAAAAGCAGACTGTGTTCTCACAAAGTGGAGCTTCCCAAAGGAGAAAACCAACTCTTGAAAGTTGCTGCATCTTAAGTTAGCCAGCTACCTGTTCACTCCAGAGCGTTGAGTACAACGCTAGTTGTTGTCATATTGTATTACTTAGATTTTCTTTTTCCTCCAAAGCTGCCAGAAAGAAAGTGCACACGAGATAGATGACTAAAGCATGTGTACTCCCTCAGGCTTGTCAAAATAATATGTGACGCTTTAGCGAGCCTACCTCCCAGTATTTGGCTGGAAACAGGTAAAAGCTTACTTGTTTGCCAGTCATGGTGGGAGTGGTAAAAACAGGAGAACATACAAAGTAAACACTGCTTTTCTATCATTGAAAAGGCAAAGATAAAAAAAGCTCCATCACTCTAAGATAGATGATAGCTTCTATTTTTTGCAGGTGAGGGATGCTGTCCAGGCTATAGACCCACACCTGGTGGCCACCGCATGTGGCTCTTACCGTCGGGGAAAGGCCACATGTGGAGACGTTGACGTACTCATATCTCATCCTGATGGCAAATCCCACAAGGGCGTTTTTGGGAAAGTGTTACATATCCTCCATGACAGTGGTAAGCTCCATCTTTTTTTGGTATTGAGGATTTTCTCATGTTTTACTCACAGTCTTGTTGTCCTTCAGATAAATTAAAAAAACCCCAATGGTTTATTTCGAAGGGTTTTTGACAGACGACCTGGTGAGCCACGAGGAGAACGGAGAGCAGAAGAAATACATGGGTGTGTGCCGTTTGCCAGGACCCGGCCAACGCCATCGCAGGCTGGACATCATAGTGGTGCCCTACAATGAGTTTGCCTGTTCTCTTTTGTATTTCACTGGGTCGGCACACTTCAACCGCTCAATGCGAGCCCTGGCAAAGACAAGAAACATGAGCTTATCAGAACACTCGCTGAACCAAAATGTGGTGCGTCAGGGCAGCGTGAAGGTGTATGGTGGCACTCCTCTCGCTACACCGACAGAGAAGGATGTTTTTAGTCTCTTAGGCATACCATACAGACAGCCTCATGAAAGGGACTGGTGATGATTCGCTGGTCACAAAGCCAGTCACAATGCTTTGTCTGCTTTTATAGAAAAGTGATGACAGTGATGATAATGGTGACAATGGAAGCAGCAGTTATGCTCAATCAGCTATTTTTAAGGATGTATTAGTGCTCCATAAATTATCTAAGAGCCCTGTTTGACTTGAATGCTAATCTTATTCTACAGGTGAAAGAGTGGGATCCATGCAGATCACAAAAACATTATGTTTTTCTTACTAAACCCTCGTTTTATCTGTCCCTCCAGATTGTTTGTGTGGAATGTGAAAGGTTTTCAGGTGTCTCTGAAAGTTTTACTACCAAACCAGTACAATACAATGAATGTAATACTGTTGAAGGGTCCTTTACTTTTTCTTTTTTTCTTTTTTTTTTTTTAACAAACTTTACAACAAAATTCAATTAGCAAATTCTCCCTTCTGCACGGCTGGAAGCAAATGTTTCAGTGGCAGATATCTCAAAACTTGAACGGGTAAATTCAAACTTATCTGCAGGGTTAGAGACTACCAGAAGTAAGTGGGAAAATATGTTATTTTGCAAACTGAGTGAACTGGCCCTTTAAAGACATTTTAGTTTGGGAGATGCTTGACACTATATTTTATGAAAGATGAGTAATGACGATAATAAAACATACTAACGGGTAACAGCAGATCTCTTCCTGTGTCAGTCTTCATTTGTCACGAAAAGTTTACAAGATTGAGTCTGACATGGGATGACAGTTCTAGTCCTAGTATTAGCTGGCTTGTTCACTTGTGACATACTGGTTATGAGTTTGGCTGGGCCACGTTTTACAATTATAGTTACTCTGAGTAAGTCTAATATGGGCGATTAACTCATTGTCAAGGTGTTGATCATGAGGAAAAAGACTTCTGAGGACTGTGTTTTGAACATGTGTTCCTATACATCAGAGAAGATGAATACAGGAAGATGACAAGGCCAGGCACTGGAGACGCACCGATCAGTGATTGGTCCGCTTCTTCCGTCTGTCCAATCGCAGGTCAGTCCGCAAAACCAGTGGCGATCCACACAACGCAACGCCCGGCCCATCACGTTGTGCACATGGATCGGGTCGAGGTGACCACGCCACACCCAGCAGACCGAGACAGAGCGCCTGTACCGGAGGAGCGACTTGTGTAACAGCTGTATCAGTCAGTTGCACCGAAAGCAACCAGTTGCGCCAGCACTGACTGAGCCTCGTTGAAATGTCCAGGACGCAGAAGAGGCGGCGCATGCAGCGGCCTCTCCGCGCAACAGCCACCGACAAATAGTTGAAGATATTCGGACTCACAGTTTGTGAACAGCAGTGTTAGCGTGCGCATGTTTTTGCCGTAGCTGGAGCCACTTTTTGGAGGAATGAGAGGCGCGTGCTCGGCTCTCAAAATGGGACTGTTTTTGCACGCTGTCGGCTCTGTCACCCCCACCGAGTCCGCAGCAGAAAGGGTAAGGCTGAGCAGTTAAAAACAAGGCTTTCCCTCACAGGGCTGCTAGCTAGCTGCTTACCTGCTCATGTCAGCAAACTGCCCAGCTGGACACTGACTGCCTTGATGAACAACATGGCCAGTCATTGTTACAGCACAGGACATCTGTCGCCGTCAAACGTGTCCAGCTTTAACTTTACTGTGCTGTCACAAACATGTTAGCATGCTGGCTAAGTTGAGCTGCTAGCTGCGATAGCTAACGTGCTAGCACCGTTGAAGCACAGGGACACTAGCGAGTCAGGGCCTTGATCTATTGTGTTTATGGTGGAGGGTTGACATTTTAGCCAGAAATGAGTTGCCTAAACAACAGAAGCAGTTCTTCAGGTATTAATGCAGCCACACCGGTAGACATGACAGCTAACTGCTAGCACTTATTGGTACTGGTATTGGTAGTTTTGTAGTAACCTTTACCATCAAAGCAGAAGAAAAAGCCCTTTAATTCACCTACTCTGTGTCAAGGTAGTGTTAAATGTTGATGTCCGTGTGTTAGCAATGACATTGTAGACCCAGTCATCAGGTCACCCGGCAGTTTGACCCTTTCTAGATAATAAACTGTTTTAAAGAGAAGCAGGGCTGCTGCCACCATGTGTTGGGGTCTCTTCTACAGCCCCCAGGCTTCCTCCTCTTCTTTTTGTTGTCCGCCTCCACAGATACTGACAGAGTCTGTACATGTGAGAGTAATAGCAGTCATCAGAATACACAGTTTAATTCAGAGGTGATTGTCCTGCTTTTTTTCTAGAATATAGCCAAGTGTCCAGGAGTCAGTCCACTGTTTGACCTTTAGTGACTTCACATTAACTCCAGGAGTCTGCTGAAGTACTTGTCCAATGCTTTTAATACTCATTCAGAGCAGTTTTACCTCTCTGATCCTACATGTTTTAGAGACATGCAGTGGTTGCTGTATTACATATTGCTGTTTGTTATGACTGCACTGAGGCCTGTATAATTTGAGTGGGTGGACTGATGTATGTCAGCATGTGGCACTGCTCCTTATCAGTATTTAAATGTCATGCAGTAGAGGGTATGTTTCATCAGCCATGATTCTTGATCACATGACAGTTCAGTGAAAGCTTGAAGGGGAAGCACAGTGCATGGAGATGGCACTAAAACTGAAGTATATAATTCATTTTTCATGCACTAATGATGCTGATCCACCTATTGGAAGTCATACAAAACAAAGCATTGAATGACCTGACCAGTGTGACAGGACATGATGGGTATGAAAACATTAACTTGCAAGCTGCTAAATGAGGCTAATGCAGTTTATCTTGATAGATTGAGGCTTGTGTTATATCAAGCATCTTTGATTCTAATAATCTAGGTCTTACGTATGCAGAGCAGTAATGGATATGCTGCAGACACTGTGTTGCCATTATTGTGAATATTAGCTATCACTCCATTCTTTGTGAGAAAGTACAGAGAATGATCTGTTGTCACCCTTATCTGGACTTGGCCACTACCCTCAAACGAGACATCACCCTCTGTTGTTTCATCCCTGAAGTTTCACACTAAGGTCAAAGGTTTAAGTTCCTCCATCCAAGAGTCCTGCGAAGGCATCAAGATACAGGAGTCACAAACTAATGGACTAAATTGGCCTTCGTCCTCTTCTTCTTTGATTTTTTTTTTCCTGTGGGAAACAAATCCACTTACTCCTGTTATCACGTGCAGTGTCACGTACAGTGTCTGTATCTGTGTTATCAGTGGCACGCATGTGTGCATGAAACATAGAGTTACGAAACAACACGTGCAGGCAGTTTCACATTATTTCATGACAACTTGAAGCGGTGGAATTGTGTGGGGGAACAGAAGTATGTCATTTGTTCGTGCATGTAAAACTGATTGGCTGAGGCTGCTAGGAGACAATAGTTGCATCACATGGCCCTTGGCTGTATCTGCTATTTGCATTCATCCTTCTAGCACTTCATACAACACTGAGTCAGCTATATTTCACCCGAGTCACAGCATTATCATAACCAGTGACCACATAATCACTGACATCATGATTAATTTTTCTCATTAGCTCTGTTCTCATTGGCAGCTCACAGCATACATTTTCCACTCCACCGTGCAGGCCAATATTTGGTCTGTATGGTATATGCAGGGGCTGTTTCAAAAACTTTGCAGACTTTTCGTTTTTCTTTACACAGCTGCTCACAGTAGCTATAAGAAACAGTTACTATAAAGGCAAATAGTTGTTGGGTTGTCTTTTTAGTTAATACTATAAGAGCTTGTAAAGCTGAGTTAACAACTACTGTCACCCAACATCATGGGGTAAAGTTAGCTGACAGTGTAAGCCAGCGATGCTCCACCACCCGTACCACAGACACATAAATGCTATGGGGAAATCTCATATTTCAGAGGTCCAGCAAAGTCTTGAAAGTTTGGAAAAGGCTTAATTTTAACCGTTAAATTTTCAAAGTTAGGGACATGCTTGAATTCAAATATGTTCCTTGAAAAATACTTGATTTTCCACATTGTGTGGTGTTTCATCTACACAGTCACTCAAATAAACTGAAAATCTTTTAGTATTTGAAATGAAATGATCCTGTATTCATATGTGCTTGTTGTTTCCTGCCGTCAAAAAGCCGTAAATCATCGTGATCAAAACGTAGAATCAAAGCTGAAACAGCTGGTTAAAGTGACGTAATACATTGACTCCTGTGGGTGCAAAGAACTCTGAAAACTGTTTCTGCAGTTGCATTTATAGTCCTTCACTTGGATGAGATGTGATGATAAAAGGCTGACGAGTCGGGGAATTTTTGGTTTAGATACCTTGAACGTGCTTGAAAAGTTCTTGAATTTTACTCTTAAAAAGCTCTGTGGACCTTGATGTTTGTATATCGATGCTTTTATACAGTGCTCCTTAAGTGCAAGATCACCAGTCTCAAAAAATGTTCAGAAACTCTCCTTTAAACATGAAAACCTTCTCAAAGGATCACATCAAAAGTCTAAATGTTCATAAAACATGAATGATGTAAAACAATATTTGCATATGTGTGAAACTTAAGTAATAAGTCCATCTTGAATGTTCTGCTTGAACTCAGCAGCAGATCTGTGTCAAAGCTTGGTTGTACTAATTAAATAGTAACAGCTAGAGTTTGTCTTCATCTTGTACGGGAAAGCACTGGCAAACATACTGCCTGTTCCAACTTTTAGATAAAATGAGGCAACTGGAGTTCATTGAACCGAGCCTGCTCAGCTGTGGAGATTTGGAAGACGCTCTCTGAGGGAAGGTCTGCTATTAACGGTTGCTAGAAATGCGTCAGCAATGTTTTGTTCTGCATAACCTTGATGACTATGAAAGAGCACCTTCCTTTGTTGCAGGACAGAATAATAAATATGGGGTCAGTGAGGTCTTTACGTGCATCACCGAACTTGCCAAGTCTTCCAGGCCTGTGCCAAGTGGATCAACTCTGACTGTGTGCAGTCAAGAATTAACCAAGAGCTGAAGCCACTTATCTGTGGGAACAGCGTTCAGTTGTCACCGGGGGATTTTTTTCAAACAGCTCTCATTGTCTGCTCATTTCAACAGCTTCTCATTAGTAAGGTTGATTATTTTCTAATGCAGCAATAATTTCTGGGACGGTAACCAAATCTGTCTTTAATCTGACGTAGCATGAGAGAGATGGATTGTTTCAGTGTTGCCTGTTTGGATGGGGGACAGAGGAATCTGGCCTGTCCAGATTCTTTGCTCGGTCACTGTCTGTCTCGCAGGATCAGTAGAAAATAAGTTGCTCCGGGATGGTGTCAGATGAACTAGATTGCTTTTCAGATTTGCTGTTTGATTCCTGTGACAGAAGTTAGATTAGAACAGACGCCTTTTCTGTCTGAAGGCCTGCTTGTGAAATCCCGATCCACCTCAGCTCTCAGCTGCCTGCACGCGGCGCAGGCTGGAGACCCAAACAGTCTCGATGGTTATCGGTATCGAGTTGCACGAAATGCTCAGCCTGCCGAGCGAGCGGCATATGGTGGAGCGTAGCGGGTGAGTCAGTGAAAACAGCTAGGGTTATCAGAGACGCGAACATCATGCCTTGAGTACACAGAAAATGAAATCTTTCTCTGCTTCGCTGGGCTTTTAAAACACGTCTCGGCTGAAACAGCTGCAGAGAAATGATTCATCCTTCAGCTTTGGCTCCACGTTTAATGTCAGCAGTTTGGTTTGTGCTGATGTGTGTGTGACGAATCATTCCTGTGTAACTGCTCTGTGTCCAGCTTTCCAAGTGCTTTTCTCGCCGTGCTCTCACTGCCTCACACTTTACACACACACACACACACACACACACACACACACACACACACACACACACACACACACACACACACACACACACACACACACACACACACACACACACACCTCACCACCCTGTATGCCTTATTATCATACGGCAGCCCAGCTAGCAGCTCGCTCTCTGCTGCTGCTTGGAAATTTCCGTAGAGCAATCCTTGTCCACTGTTTGGGCCTGTGTGTGTGTGTGTGTGTGTGTGTGTGTGTGTGTGTGTGTGTGTGTGTGTGTGTGTGTGTGTGTGTGTGTGTGTGTGTGTGTGTGTGTGTGTGTGTGTGTGTGTGTGTGTGGGTCGAGTGGACAGAGAGAGAGAGGGAGTGAGAGTATGTTTGAGAGCTGTCTGACTTGTTCCCTCTGTGGGATAATGACCCGTGAGGTGCAGGGACTTGTCTGGGATTTTTGGACCCTGGATCATCATGCCTCACAATCTGGGACCTGCACTGGTAACCTATAGAGAGACAAACCGTCCTTACATCAGAACTTTGGCGAGCTAATCATTAAGCTAATCTAGGAGAAAACCTCTGAGGAATCATTCCTGGAAAAATCCATGGACCTTTCTCATGAGAGGATTGTGATTACAGTGCTGTCTTTTCTTCTGGCAGCACGCAGATCTGTCTGACGCGATTAGCGTCGCCTGTGACCTTTCATAACTTAACTTTTCTCAGGTGTGATGGATGTGCTCTGTCGGGCTAACTTTTGATCAGGCAGCTATTGTGTTGCTGTATTGATAGGAGCGGACTGTTGGAGTGGAGACTGATCCCTTATTGATTTTGGATGAAAGTGGTCTGTTGTGTCAAACACCCTCAGACATTTTCCAGGTTCGGACCGCGCCTCCGCTGAACCTTTAACTTGAAACTGTGTTTCAGATCTCAGGCGACATTGTGAGTGTTTTGTGCCGGCTGCTAGTCAGAAATTTGGACTTGGTATGGGCCTTAAACACAGATGAGATTCTGGCTGTGCTGAGGACGTTAACTCCAGATGAAATGTTGGCCACTCGATATCTGCAGGGTTATTCAGGGCTATGTTTGCATGTATAATTATCACCACCTTTCCAAAATAGTTGACATGTTTTGCACTTGTGGGACAGTAGTGTACTTCAACAGCACGCCATGCTAACTTTCTGTGAGTGTGCTCTGATTTGTCATTTTGTCAGTGTGTACGTGCTGCTTTTTGTTTAGAACCTGTTTCAAAGTGTATGCATTTGTGCATGGCATGCAGAGTACACGGTGAAGTAGCTCCAGATGACATTTTGACTTGTCAAAGTAGTAGGAGCAAAGAAAATGATGAAATGAATGACGGCTGAATTCCATTTAGCTGCTTCAGTGTCAGGGTGTTGTCCCTGCTGGCTCGCTGTCACTCAGAGCCATCATTAACTTTATTAGTGACACCTTTGCTGTTCACGCTCTGACAAAAGGCAAGAAATGACTGGACCGTGGTGCTATAACGATGACAGAGCAGTGAGGGCTCTAGCTGGTGCATGTTTTCATCTTGCAACAGTGGACCATGAAAATAAAATCACATCAAATAAAGCTCGAATTAAACATTGACTGCTGATCTAAAAAGGAGAGGACTGAAATGAGTAGATAATGGAACCAGACACAGTTGAATGAAACAGTCAGAACAAGACAAACTGCAGATGTTCATGCTGAATCTGACGGGCAGGGCGGGTCGCTTCCTCAGAATGAGGCTAGAGTGACAGCAGCAGTGCACTCATGACCAGCTCATGAACAGGGTGACAGCCTCACACGACCTTAGTCAACCATTTGATTTTTTTACCATTACACATTTCAGTAAACACCTGATGGGGCTGTGAAGTTGGAGGCTGAACGGAGCACTATGTGTACAGTGTGCTGTGTTTAACCTAAAAATCACTTATTGACTTTATTGCACAATGGTTGATCTGAATGCAAGCTGTCCTGTCGCTGTGCTTTGAGTGTTTGTGTTGATCATTGTAAAACACGGAAGAAATGTAATTGAGTGTGTTTTCGCTGCACGCTCTTACCGTTTGCTTCAGGATAATGTTTATGTGTCTTTAAAGTTTGAGATGTACTTTCCTTCTTAAAGCGTCTGTGCTGCTCTCTTGCAGAGCCTGCTGCACTGTGAAGGCATTAACAACCAGAGCTACATCTGTGAGTCCGGTCACTGCTGCGGGGAGTCTCAGTGCTGCAGCTACTACTACGAGCTCTGGTGTAAGTATCCTGCTTTCCCTTCACCTCCCTCTCTGTATCCACAATATTCCAAGCCCCCATAATCCCTCGTGTGAATAATGGGTGTGACTTCCAGACCTGTCACACCTTGACCAAGTTATTGTCATCAGACCTCCATCAAAGCTGATGATCCAGATGTGTCTGGGCCCGCTGAGTTGCAAGCAGATCATCTGGACGTCAGATGATTCGACATTGGGTGTTTTATTTGACCTTTTGAGACCACATACATGTACACGTCTCCAAAGTGTTTATTTTTCACACATGCTTCCGAGCTCTGCCCTAGATTCATTTCCTTTTTAGCTTTGGTTAGAAATCAACCTTAAGGGCAAATTAAGACAAATTCAAATTGTCGTTCAGCTGGGTTTTGAATGTCCTCCTGTGTTTCCTGTGTTTAAAAATGATTTTAAAAATTCAAAAGTCCTTAAATGGTCCAGATTTCTTCCAGACATCCTACCACAGAGAAAGATTCCCCCTTAAGCAGATAAATATGAAATCAGCCTACTACTGTCAAAGCCTGCATCGATCTGCTCTGTGAAGCTCAAACAAACAAGTGAAGGAACTATAAGCAAGCACAGCGTTGAGTGGAAGGGCTCTTCAAATGTGAAATGAACTGTGTCGTGCAGGTATGTTCTGTATGAGCTTTGCCTCATTCCCAGTTTTTGAACATTTTTAACATGTGATGTACCGTCATGTATTTTTGAGTGCATTGTTGAACGTCTTACTCTTAAATTCACTATGAGTGCGACATGAAACTGGTACAGACTCAGATACAGAATGCGTCGTGTGTGAGTGACTGCCTCATTGGTCAGCTGGCATCCCTTGCCTGTGAAGTTTACCCTCTGCTCCTCCAGCAAAGAGCCCTCCATCACTTGGGTTAAGGAGTGAATCCCTGTATATGCACAAGACGGAGTGTGTGTCCATTTCCAAAATGCTGTGTGTAACAGAGTGTGTGAATGGTGCAGTGATCATGCTACATGTGCTCGACAGGCTCTTCGTGGCATTTTTAGCATTTGTGCTGTGGTAAAAGGCAGTCGCGTGGCCACAAAGTGTTACGATAATCAACTAAAATGATGAAGTGCTTAGAACAGAGGACACATTTCACTTCAGAACCTATGCAGTCATGAGTATATGTCGGCATCTTGATGTGAACAAGGTTGGTAATGAGGCATGCAGGACATTATTAACTTTAGCTGCAGATCTGAAATGCCGCATTTATATTCCTTGATGACTGCACAGCGCCAGGAGAGACGCACTGAGTGCCGAGCATTTACATTCTTACTTTCCAGACAGCTGCCTTGCCCTGTAGTCGTTGAAGTGAATTTCCCACATTTTTTTGTGTCGACATAGTAGCGTCCCACTCATTTCGAGCATGCAGTCAACACAAACTGGCCCACATTTGAAGCCTCACTCACTCGTTTTTGTTCCTTGCTGCTGTTTAGACTGGATTCTAGACAGGACAGTTCCACAGATAATTCCTTGGTTGAAAACTAGGACTTAAAAAATATATTGAGATTTCTCTTATTGTCTTTATTACTTTTGCAACATGTTGAGATCATGGGCATCCTTTATCTTTTGCCATTTATTTTCCTGCAAGGTTGGACCAGAGTATTTCCACAGCATTTCCAAACATGTCTCCCAAAGTCAGATACCCGAGAAGTCAGAGTTCAGCATGTGATACAGCTGTGGTGTCAAACATGGGGATGCTCCATAGAGAAAAACCTTACGACTCTAAACCGTCAGTGCTTTGTTGTATGATAAATACAAACTTGGGACTTTCAGTGATGCTTGAATTGATTGTATAGCATAAAATTCCTGATGCAACGCATAAGATGCATATGTGTGAATGTTAGAATGGCAGGATTTGATCTGCATGTTTGTGTTGGCAGCAGGCGCTTCATGTTACATCGGCACAGGATATGACAGTCAGACTTAATGGATATTATAGACCACAATCTCTCCTGTTTAAATCTTTTCATCAGTCATTTTCACGTTTTATACACTGTGTTGGAGATCCACTGTAAACACAACGTGACTGTCGATTTTTCTCTCACTGCAGGGTTTTGGCTGGTTTGGGCCATCATCTTCATTTTGAGCTGTTGCTGTGTGTGTCACCATCGGCGCACCAAACACCGGCTGCAGCAGCAACAACGGCAGCACGAGATCAACCTCATCGCTTACCGCGAAGCACACAACTACCCCTCTGTGCCCTTCTACTTCAGTAAGAGCCCCCACTGGAACACACACCACCTGATGATGGAGCTTCATATGTAACGTGTTGCATGCATGAGCCAGTGACTGTATATGGAGTGCTACCTGCCCAGCACCAAACAGCAGACAGAGTTAGCGACCAGCTCGTGAACACAGTGGAGCGTTTAATGGCTCAAGAGCCAGATGTTTTTCTCAGGAGTTGGTGAAGACAAAACAGCTAAAAGCAGAGTGATTTTTTGGTCATACCTTTGCCAAATGAAAAGAAACACGACTACAAATTAATGCTAATGTTGCTCTGGAACTGCCGGATATGCAGAGAGACCTCAACATTAGGTGAAATTATCATTGTTATGTTTACAGCTTGGTGGTGCTGCCCCCCTATGGCACAAAAAAGAATTAGTTTTTTGAAATAGATGAGCCACCCATTGAACTGGCTCATACACAACTTTGATCAGTTTTTAATTCTGTACTTCTTGGGTTTGATCGAGGGAGATCCTTCACCGCTCTTAGCTTGGAAGTTTTTTTTGCTGAGTCAAGCAATCGCCACACTGTACGCATTAATCCTCCCCAAGTGCAAACAGCATATAATTTGTTTGGTCATACACATGTTTATATACATGTTTATTACTAAGCTTTACCTGCTGCAGTGCATGATTTAGAGAATGCCTGTGTCAGGTCTGTTGTACTTAGTTGTTGTTGTCCAGTTACATCAAACTGGGGAATTAGTGACAAGCAAAGCAGTGGTGCCTGACTCAAATGTAATGTTTGCACTGAGAAGTATCCCTGGTTTCACACAGTGTCAGTACCTTCCCTGTTTGCGTGCCCCAGTTTTCAGGAAATGGCCAGCATTGCTCTCTTGGTACCTTGCCAGTGTTGCAACACCATCCCAGTGCTGCAACAGCCCTGAGCAAGGAGCTGACCCAGAAATGAGCTTGTTTTGTCACATTTCTCCCCCTATTGCTTTGGGAATGCTTGAATAGTGCTCTGGGAAGTTCAGGAGGGTCGCGCTGAAATTTTAGGGGTCAGACTGTGTTTTTTATTTAAAGGAAAAGCATGCCCGTATAGCTGTTGCTTACCTCGCAAACTGTCTTTAGTTGTGTCCATTTTCTTCACTGTATATGCAAATTTGTCCTTTTTTCTACTCAAAGTTTTTTTTCCGTCTTTCTCTATTCAGGGTTTCTGCCAAACTACCTCCTGCCCGACTATGAAGAGGTGGTCAACCGGCCACCAACTCCTCCCCCTCCATACAGTGCCTTACACACAGGCCCAACCTCAGTGGCCTCCAGTCCACTGGCCACTGAGCAGCAGGAGGGACACTGTCCGACCATCCAGCCCGCTCCGGTGCCTCCGGTCTCTGACAGTTTGTGTTGCAGACCCATCATAGAGGAACCACAACCCCCCATCTTAGACTTTAGGCCAAAGCCTGACAACAAGCCCACACAGACAGCACAAGATTCAGACGTGATACTGCTGTCAGATGGGCTCAACAGAGAGGGACTTACCAACCAGGAGAAAAGAAGTGGAAATGGGGACGACTCCTGCAAGGACCCCCTGCTGAAGGACCTGTCAGAGGGTTGCACTGAGGACAAAGATAGACTCCCCAATGGAAGGAGGAGGCGATTCACAGGGGACTCTGGGATTGAGGTGTGTGTATGCAGCACGCGTGGTAGCAGTGGTTTCAGTGGAGCTGGAGGGACAGGCCAGGAAGGCAAGGAGTTGAGGGAGCTGGAGAGCCTGCTGGGGCGTGAGAGAGATGAGGAGGAGGTGGAGGAAGAGGATGAGGGGGGTGACTTTTGCGACAGCTGCGGTCATCGAGCCTCCTTCAGTGTCGAGGAGGAGCAGGCGCTGGGCGGGCCGGAGAGGCGGCCTGCACGTGGGCCAGCAGGACCCCCTCAGCCGGCTCAACAGATAGGCAGCGCCTCCCTCCACCCTCCGGTGTGCCTTCTCCTCCACACCATCAACGAGCAGGAGGGGCCGCACCACAGCACCAGCACCGAGCCGCAGGGCTGAAACCCAGTCAACGCACCTTTGTGTCATAGAGGGAAGGAAAGCACTTGACACAGAGCATGGAGGTATATGCTTTTGTATCCGAGCAAGTGTTCGATGTCTAAATACTTTCTAGGTGAGTATTTTTATGAATGTGTGCATCTTAGATAAAACAGGTGTGGGAGCAGGAAGTGGACTCTCAGCTGAAAATGACTTCAGATCCAGTGGGTGAGAAAGCCACTTCCTCCCCATGCTGGAACAGTGGCCTTAACCTGTGTATTTTGGGTTATATTTGGGCAGTACACGCCCTTTTAACAGCCCGTGGCAAGTGAGACCTTTCACACTGCACAATTACACACACACACACACACACACACACACACACACACACACACACACACAGTCATTCAGTTGTCCTTCTCAGGCAACGGAAGCTACTGATGCACAGTTAAAGATGTGACAGCTGAGGCTGTGACATCAGGACAGGACAATCACTGCCCAGGATGAACGCAGCTCTGCTCACCAGGTGCTTGCAACAGTTCAGCAAAGCCGTTCTCTGCAGGCAGGAAATCACATTAAAAAAAAAACAAACATTTTGTGTGAGTGCAATGTGGAATTACCACAGTATGTGCTTATGCAAACTGTACAGGGACAATAGAACAAGACTGTGTGGGATCTCTCGTCAGACTCATGCTTCTAAAGTGCTTTTTCAGCCATCGAAAACCGCTCTGCCTTGTGTCTGTTTTTTGTTGCTCTCTATCTGCCTTGCTACTGTAGTGATAGAGAAGTATAAGTGCATTAGCAAACCTTCATGTGAGCAGTTCCTATTTTGCACAAAATATATTTATCTTTATAAATGAAGCTTTTAAGCTGAGAAATAATCAAAACCGAAAATTCGTACCTTCATTAATTCAGTCTTGAATTGCAGTACATGCTTAGTCTCTTTGGGTTTTGTTGCAACATCTTTTAAAAAAAATGGACCTGTCTGACTTGTTAGGATTTGCAACAGATTCCCTTTGAACACAGTCATTAAAGATTCGTTCAATGACTGTTTGTCTTATGTGCCTACCAAAAAAAAAAATGCTGATGAACAATGATGCGCTTCAGTGAAGCTGAGAGACCATCAGAAAGCAGGTACCAAAACCCATGAAAGAAATATTTAGCTTCTTAGAGATTAGGACTGCGATGGGCAGCATCAGACCTCAAAGTTTACTGTCAGTCACTTCAATAGATCAGCAAACTCACCAGCTTTTCACAGGAGCACAATCCTACCATGTTTTTGTTGTGGTATTCATAAATTCAACATTTTTCAGGATGACTTCAGTCAACTCGTGTGGACAAAATATGATTTGTCAAGTGTTTTTTGTTTTTTTTTAATCAGTGCCAATCGTCTGCATTTGTACTGTTCCATCTGCCAGAGGAAATGCTCTTTTTAGGAAAAAAAAGTGCAACCTTAAAATAATTTTTCAATGTATGTGTATTGGGTTTTCATCATTTTAAGGGATATGCATATCGTATTCAACTTTATATGAAGGCAATTAAGCCCATAATTGCCATGGTTGAGGAGCACATGACCAGAGCTTACGCGCAAATAATTTGTAACAGAAACATGGAATTAGATATGGAATAACCAAAACAATAGATGCAAAGACGAGTAATCAAAGAATGAGATAAGGTAACAAGATAAGAGTGTTTGTTGTCCTTGGTTATTCTTTATACCTGAACATAGTAAAAGTAATAAAAGTTACCAGTTACATTAATATATCATTTGTGGAAGACTTGTTCACTGTTTCATGTTGAACCTTTAAATACAAATGTTACTGGAGGTGCAAAACAGTAGATGCTTGATGATCAATGTGCAATGAAAGATGCCACTGATGAGAAAATGTACATGCTGCGTGAAACCTTTACAAATTGAGAGAAGTCACATTTTGTTTGCCTGCTCTTAAGGAGCTGAACTGATGCTACATGCCATTGTGCCCTGCAAATTGTAGTTTTATTCCAGACTTTCCTTGGAGCACCTTTAAAAAATGCACACATTGCAATGTCTGCAAAGCACAAATTGTTCAGCCATCGATCTCACAGATTTATATATGCCCCAAAAAACCATCTAACTGAAGATGTCTCCCAAAAAGGTTTCCAGCACAATTTAAATTGCATCTATATTGACGGTAAGAGGACTGAATTTTACCCATCAATGCCTGAACACACTCTAAAGTGCTTTATATGTTATTGCTTTCAGTGAGCTAGAAAGTCATATTGTCTAATTGTGGTACACGTAGTACCAAGATGACCTATTTTCACATCAGCTGAATCCTTAAGAAAAATTATTGGAACTGTATTAAAGTTCAGAACCACTGTATATTTGCAAATTATGTATAATATTCTATAACATGTTTGTGAACCAAATAGTCGCTTTCATGATTCTTATGAAATCAGTAGCTTTATTCTCACCGACAGATTTGTTTTCTCATTATGGGTATTCTGATTTTTTCTGTTTAGAAAAGCTTTAACTTCTTTTGAGACTTATCCTGAAGTTGTGTGAAGGGTATGTTTGACTAACAGTGCAGTAGATGACTTGTTAACAAGATCAGGGGCCTCTCGCCAAAGACACGTCTTCTGTCTTCACAGGTGGATTTGCACATGTTGTTTGAATGTTCAGATCATAAAGCCATTTATTACAACAACCCAGATGGATGTATGTTCAATAAACATGTCATTTCAAATTCAGGCTGACTCTTTTCTTGTCAACGCTGAGTGAAGGTTGTTTTTTGCGTGGGAAACTATACTTGCACTTCTCAAGACATGGACTAAATAACTTAATATATGAAATCCAGCATGTTGATTTTGACTTCATCAGGGTGCAGCTGTGGTTTCAGGCACTGACAGACAGGGGGTGCTGTGGAGCCGGAAGTCAGCTGTCAACACTCATGTTGATTTTGTGCACTTACTGTCACAAGCTTTACTTCACAATCTGCTGACCTCTGAGCTGTTAGCAGTCAACGGGACAATGGCTGAAGAAAAGAGGTGAGAACAAGCTTCATATCTTGCCACATGTTCATGTCGCATTATGAGTCATACTTGACACAGCGTTACGAAGTCAATGTGAGACGGTAACAAGTTGCTTTCTAGTAACTTCAGCTAACCTACGTAATGTTATCATACATTAAGAATATCTTGGAGCCGTAAACGCGTAATATGGCTTCATTTGATGTAGCGAACCAGCTGTTTGAGTTAACGTTAGCTAATAGCACGTAGCTAATAGTGTGTGTGTGTGTGTGTGTGTGTGTGTGTGTGTGTGTGTGTGTGTCATTTAAAATGGCCACACCTGCTATTCGTAACAAAAGTGGAACAGAGGTAATCAAAAAGCGTTATATTTACCCTCTATGGTACGCACTATGATCCCAGTAGGTAAAAAAATGTTTGGGTTGTTTTTTTGTCTTAAAATAGATCAAGTAAACATAATGAAGAGACATTTTCAAAAAATATTATTTTTTTAGTAGTTTTTAGGGTTCATTGCCATATGGCAACACCGTACCATAATGGAAAGTAATGAAAACAAGAGAGTTTTGTTTAAAATTGTATATAACATTTATTTTAAAACTCATGTTTTAGTATAAACAATCGCCAGTAGCCTGAACGGTTAATAATACATCTCATGTGAAATAAAAGCTTTTAAAAAGACATTGGAAGAATTGGAAGAATACTCCTGCTCTTCTTCCACACCAGCCCTTTAGCCTTTACCGTTTCCTGTGGAGGAGGTGGACCTAGAAAACAAGCAAATATCCTTAGTAAATATTCTTATTTTAATGCAATACATAAATAGAGGCTGGAACATGATTACCATATACATTTTACACTCTCTTACTGGTAATACCTGTCACTTCACTTTCACCCTCACTGTCCTCCCTCTCCTCACTGTCTCCATTGCCCTCACTGTCTCTGTCCTCACTGTCTCCACTGTCCTCATTCTCTGGCTCATAGTCTTCATCCATCTCACTGTCTTCATCACTCTCACTCTGCTGTGTTTCCAGCAGCTCATTTTCCTCGTCACTGAATCCCTTGTCATCTTCACTATCATCTAGTGGGAGGGCTAGTTCAGCTTTTTTCTGTGATTTACCATAAAAAAAATTGGCATTCATTCTGTAAATGGAAGAAAGATGTGTGAAATGTGTGATGTGTCAAATATCATCATATGCAATGTGGAAAGGACTCACAAAGTGCATTATTATAGTTTATAGACTATAGAAGATCAGTGTACACCAATGCAATTGCAAAGTAGGCCTCTAACTAAATACAACATGTTATCAACATGCCAGGCTAGCAATCCATAATGGTACGGTGTTGCCATATGGCAACGTACACATTTTTAACATTTTCTATTATTTATTAATCAAGTACAGGGCAAGAAACTACATAATAATGAACTTAACTCACCTATTATTGAGTGTATATTTTTTTCCCTGTTGAAAAACTTCGAGAAAACACTTTTTTGGTGAGGCTCCTCCTGTCGATGATGTCTGTCTGATTGTTTTGGCCCCAAAAATGAAAGGTCAAAGATCAGTGCTCAACTTAACTCCATGTCACTGACAACAACAGATAAAGCCAGAAATCTTGGTGTAATTATTGATTCAGACCTGAATTTTAACAACCATTTAAAGCTGATTACCAAATCAGCCTACTACCACCTGAAAAATATAACCAGAATCAAGGGTTGTCTGTCCAAAGAAGACATGGAAAAACCTGTTCATGCATTCATTTTCAGTAGGTTGGACTATTGCAATGGAGTCTTTACTGGCCTAAACAAAAAATCAATTAGGCAACTACAGCTGATCCAAAATGCGGCTGCACGAGTCCTTACAAACACCAGAAAAATGGACCATATCACACCAGTCCTCAGATCACTACATTGGCTTCCTGTGAGTCAAAGAATAGACTTTAAAATCTTACTGTTGGTCTATAAAGCATTAAATGGTCTAGGACCAAAATATATTCTAGATTTATTGACTCCATATGAAGTATCCAGACCTCTCAGGTCATCAAGGACAGGTCTATTGTGTGTTCCCAGAATCAGAACCAAACAAAGTGAAGCAGCTTTCAGTTATTATGCTCCTCACCTGTGGAACATTCTCCCTGCACACCTGAGGTCTGCACCAACTGTCAGCTCATTTAAATCAGGGTTGAAAACATTATTATTTGCTACAGCTTTTACTTAAAGTAAATGTATTTGCTCATTGGTTTTAATCATTTTAAATGCTAAATTATTGTCTTTTACTGGTGTCTGTTTTTAATTTTCCTTTAATTGTATTTTATTTTTATTTTTTTTGTTCTCTTCTAATCAAAATGTATGATTTTTATGCTTCTGTAAAGCACTTTGAATTACCTAGTGTATGAATTGTGCTATACAAATAAATTTGCCTTCGCCTTTGCCTTTGCGTAATAGTGACTGTAAGCTAACGTGTTTAAAAATGCTTTTTTCTCTAAGTGCGTGTGCAAAAGGCTTCGTGGATGGCACCATTCACGTGGACGTCAAGGTAATAACTTAGAAATTGCCTCATCCATAATACTTGCTAACATATCTTAAGAGCTTAGCTAATATACTAACAGTGTTTTCTTTAACACATAATGTTGTAGTTCAGCATTGTTGTTCAGTAATGACCCGGTCTCAGGTGACAAAGTCCAGCTCTGAACTCCACCGCTCACCTTAGGTTACCTTACACACATTTATTCAATTCAATTCAAGACAAGGCGTGACTACAGCCAGCTTTTCTGCCCTCAAACAGGATTATTATGGCAAGGTGTTGCAGAACACCTCAGACCTGAAGACCAATGTGTGCGTGACTCCGGCCAGGCCCGCCCCTGCCTTCGTCCGCGAGGCTCTGAAGAAAGTGCACCCTGAAGTCAGCGCCAGGTCACTGGGCTGTTGTTTCACTCTCTGGTGTTGCTTCACATGTGTTTACACTGATCCAGATACTCACAGTGCAGGTGTGCTTCTCCCTCAGGTACTATGGCTGTGGTCTGGTGGTGCCCGAGTGCTTGGAGGGCTGCAGGATACTGGACCTGGGCAGTGGCAGTGGGAGAGACTGCTACATGCTGAGTCAGTTGGTAGGAGAGAAAGGTCATGTCACTGGCATTGACATGACTGAGGATCAGGTACTGAGCATCAGTGAACAACCTATGTATATGGAGAGGTAAAAGTGAATTCTGAAATGCAAATGTGCAGCCAACAGAGAGGATTCATGCAAGTCTGTGATGTCTTCTAGCTTGGGGTGGCCAAGGCATATGTAGACCATCACATGAAAGAGTTTGGCTACAAGAGGGTCAATGTCAATTTTGTCCAGGGCTTCATTGAGGCCCTGACAGAAGCCGGTCTAGAAAAGAACTCATTTGATATCATCATGTAAGAAGTTTTTCCTCTCCTTGCTTCATATTTCAGTCACTGTGTCATTGGAGACAAACTGTGTTGAATTTTTGATTTTCTGCCATAGCTCCAACTGTGTGGTGAATCTTTCTCCAGACAAAAAGCGAGTACTGGCTGAGGCCTACAACGTGCTCCAGGTATGCTGCTTTTTGAGTTTGTCCTCACTTTATCAAAAACATGATAAGAATTATTAGTTAAAAGCATTTTGAATCATGAATCATTAAACATATCAGTCTCTGGAGTTTGCCCTGATATTTACTATATGCACTGTGACTGTGACCTTTAGGATGGTGGCGAGCTGTACTTCAGTGATGTCTACAGCAGTGGAAGACTGACAGAGGAAATTAAAAATCACAAAGTGCTGTGGGGTATGTCAGATTGATATCTCACTGCCATAAAGGCCCACAGACACATGCCAGAATATCACATTGTAGTTTATGTTGCCAGGTGAGTGTCTTGGTGGAGCATTGTGGTGGAAGGATCTGCTGCAGTTGGCTGAAGAAGTGGGCTTCAGCCCACCACGACTGGTTACAGCCAAGTTCATCTCTGTTGGAAACAAGGAACTGCAGGAAGTTCTGGGTTTGAAACTATTTTTTATCTTTATTTGTTATTTATTTCTTTCTGTGTATTTGAAGGTTCAAATTAATTTGAATTTTTTTATTATGTATTTTTGTTCTGTTTCAGCCTAGATTGGTCCAAAAACTAAATTTCTTCAAAAGGTCTTGCACACAAATGCCGCCATTTCCACATATTCTTCCTGACTAGGCTTCTGCTCAGGTTGAGGTGGAAATTTATGCCAGGTCGCCAAACTTGAAGAGAATGATAGTTGCCCACAAGACATGTGTGACTGAACAGTCCAACTGAGTTTGGAAACTCGCCACATTCGCGGTCACGGCTAAAAATCACATTTGCTGTGACCAGCTCCAACATTTCCATTGATTGCCACATTGTGGAATAGTGTTGCACGTTACATTATTGACTGTTCTCTTGGTTCGAATAGATAAGATAAGATAAGATAAGATAAGTTAAGATAAGATAAGATAAGATAAGATAAGATAAGATAAGATAAGATAAGATAAGATAAGATAAGATATACCTTTATTAGTCCCACAGTGGGGAAATTTCAGGTATTACAGCAGCGAAAGTGGATAGCAAACATAGAGGGCATCAGTAAAAGGACATTAAATATCAAGCCAAACAATATAAACAAGGAATAATGAAATATGAGCAAACAATACTGATATTGCACATTGATATGATTGATATGATTGCACATTGATATGAATATGAACCATCAGTACTGACATTGCACATTGAATGATAGTACTCCTGACTTGAGTGTTGATAGTGAATAGTTTCCTATATTGCACATAGGAATTGATATATTGCACTGTAAGTTGAAATACACCTGAGCAAATATTTTCACAGTATGAATGGACACAGTTAATGTGTATTATAGTGCAGTCATATTGAAAGTCTTGTGAGTGTGTGGTCTACTGGGAGCACTGCTGGTTGTAGAGTCTGACTGCTGCTGGAAGGAAGGACCTGCGATAACGTTCCTTCACACACTTTGGGTGAAGCAGTCTCTCGCTGAAGATTTAGATTTAGATAGATTTAGGTTTCCATAATTTAGATTTGCAATGCGCGGATTGGATTTAATTTGTGTTGCACAATTCGGGTTAATGTATAATGTATGTTGTTAAACTTTCTACTAAACTGTTATCGCTAACTGGTATTGTTAACTGTTGAATGTGTGGGTGTGTGCTGGTTGTTAATTGTTCAATGAACATATTGCACAAAACATTGTATGGTGTTGTGTTTCAGATTGACTGTGATGCATTTATTGATTTTCTCTCCCCTGTTGTGCAAGTACAGGTGACTTCAAATTTATCTCCGCCACCTACCGCCTGTTCAAGGTCCCTAAAGGCAACACCAAGCCCTGTCTGGTTACATATAAGGGCAACATTGCAGGAGTAGAGGAAAGCTTCCCGTTTGACTGCCATTACACATTCAAGGTCTGTAGATGCCACAGGACAAGAACAGCTCAGTGTCTTCTTCTCATGCACTGCATGCAGATATCAGATGTGATGTGTGGATGTGTTTCACAGCCCAATGAAGTTGTGGAAGTTGATGGAGAGTTGGCCACCATCCTGACCCAGTCCAGGTTTAAGGGGGCTTTCAGTTTCCCACCACCAGGAGGCTCCTGTCCAGTCAAACCTAAGGTCAGTGTCACAGCTAAATTCCTGGATGTGGAAATGTCTTTGTCTGAATTGTGTTTGAGCACTAGAGGTCAGTATGTTTGTGGTATCAGTTTCCAGTGTGTGACACACCCAGAGAGCTCCACTGTCTAACTGTGCGTAGTCACACATGCATGTGTGCACCAGGACACATGCCACAAGTTCTTACACACACACTCACATACCCACTCAAACATACATACGCACACGTCCACACACACGAGGTCAAGCAGCTGTCTCGGAGTCATAACCAGACTGTGGAGTCATGCTGGGGAACCTTGAACAGGAAGGAATGTTCTCTTCTCAGCTAATGGAATTCCATCTTATCAGCTCTCATGGTCATTCTGTGAACATGCACACATCTACAAACGCCACTATACATTCTACCTTACCTTTTAATCACTCATTTTACACATTTTAATTGGCTGTTGAAGGATTTCCATTTTGTTTTTAAACAGCAAAGAAGTAAATTGAAAATCTCAGTGATTTAGTAAAATGTGTCCCTTGGTTTAACCTTTGGACTTCCCCTCTGAAGTGAAACCTGGTCTGAGGTGCTGTTCTCTAATCAACACAGCTAGTTGATGATAATAGTAATAAATAGCCTTTGGTCATGTTCTTGAAAGCACAGCAGGTGTGAAATGCTGCTATAATGAACAACCCGTGTCTGATGAAAGTGTAACCAGGAGAAAACATGCATTTCAGGGCTCAGTGTACAGCAACTTTCTATTCTGCTATTATATAGATTGTACAGCATATTAATTAGTGTTTAGTGCTAAAAAAAAAAATAGAGAATTGAATTTTCAAACTTTTCTACATTCCTCACAGTTCTTTTGGTTGAACCATACTTATTATAAAATGCTTAAATGGAACTGGATGTAGGTTCTAAGCTCCTAATGATCTGTACCCTGTTGAAATACTGATACAGGTTGGCATTGAGGATCCTTTCGAGCTGGACCGTCTTCTGCAGAAAGGAAGTCCAGGTTCAGCCACAGGGGGGTGCTGTGGCGCACAGTCTACTTCCTGCTGCAATTAATGGTTTGAAGAGCGCTGAGATTTACAGGCCCAGACTCATCCCCTTTATGCATAATAACAGTAGTTCAAAATTACTGCCTTGATTATGCTTTATGCAATGTTGTTATCTGTGTCTTATTAATATTTCAAATGAGATTTCAACTACTTAAATGAATCCCTACTCACACATAAACATGTGTCTTACTGATCTGCACTCCCACACTTAGTCCAGTCAGTCTCCACTGGAAAAAGAGAAAAGACTGAATTTAATTTGTACAAATAATTATGTTGCATGATTAAAATGACCTTGGCTTTGAATCAAAGCAGAATTTTAAACTTGTAAACAGTCTTGAATTTTATTGGACTCAACAAAATACTTCTTTCTTATAAGGATTTTTTTTTTCAATTGTAAAAATCAGATTTTCATATTCATGCCTTAACAAATTACCCTACTTCTGTTGTAATAGAACTAATTATATTGATTTTGTTTAAGTGTGAGCCTTGCAACAGTTTTATCATTATTGTGATGGTAAACATTGAATATATATTGGCAATAAATAAATACTGGCAAGCAATGAAATGTCCTATTTTTGTTTTTGCACATATCGTGGGTTCTGTCCACCAGTATTGCATGAGGTGCTTTGAAGCCAAGAACAAGTCATCAGAAAAATGAATGGTGCATAGCTGATTTGAAATAGGCCGACATCCATTCTGAAACAACTTTGGAGTCCCAACACCCCAAAACTGAATCTGAGGGCTAAAAAGATGAGAAGAGAAAACCGTCTATATTTCTTTCAAAATGATGCTTATTGTTTGCAACATTTCTCACATTTTTCTTTTCACAGAATGCTCTCACCTCTTCAGGCCTCTTAAAGTTCTTCTAATTAAACGATCTGAGAAGGAAAAATGATTCTTTGGCTGATGTGCCTGCAACTCACATCCAGACTAAGGCCATACAAGTAGATATTGCTTCATTTTAAGGGATCACTTGACAAAAAGCAATGGGAACCACAACCGTAGGACACAGTTCAGCATGACTGTGGGGCATCAAGTCCATCAGCGTGCTGTCCAGTGTAATGCAATTCAAATAAAGTATATTAGAAATGACCATGTTGTTGACTGACTGACAGTCTCAGTACAAATTTGAGTTTCATTGTGTCGCATTATGTTGTTCAGGTGTTTATTTTTCTTTATTAAGATGTCATTTTGTAACGAATACGATTTAATCATGTACACTGGTTATCTTCTGTAGTAGGATATATGTTTAAAAAAAGTCACGAGTAGAGTCCTGTCTGTCTCTTAACATGAGGCGCACTTGTTTTGGAATTTGATTCGCCAAGGAGGCTGCGGCCGCCCCGCCCCCCGTCCAGCGCCTCCTCCTGATTGGTCGTCGCCGTCGCCTGTCTCGGGGACATCAGGGGAGGCACGAGTTGGCCCATAAGCCTGCGCTCGCGAGCCATCAGTGTCGGACACGTAGTGGGAACGAGCAGGTCCCGATGCACAAGTCACGGCAACCCTCGGCGGAGATGAAGGCGGACTCCGACTGGCTCTGATTTTTAAAAGCCCTTTTCATTCAGCAGGTTGGTTGCCAATGGTTATCAATATGGCAGAGCCGTTATCCCAAGCACCCACCGCTGCAAAAATGGCGTCACTTAACCGGGTCCGAGCTTTGGCGATGATTTTCTTAACTGTCACTGGCTGTTGTGTCACCCCGACAAGTGGCAAGGAAGGGTCCGAGGAGACCGTCATCATAGGGCTCCGACTGGAGGACACGGACGACATTTCCTTCATGGATAAGGGCTACCTGCGGGTGAGTGAGCGGTCTCGGGTGAAATTAAGGGTGTACGGGCAGAACATCAACAACGAGACCTGGTCCAAGATTGCTTTCACGGAACATGAGCGGAGCCGGACGGTGGGGAGCCTTGACAGCTCCTCGGGGGATAACCAGAGCCAAGAGGACTCGTCCGGCTCGCATCCCTGCGGTATTAGGACTTCGGATATAATTATATTGCCCAACATCATCCTGAATCGAAAGACGTCCGGAATAGTTGAAATCGAGGTCAAACCTCTGCGGAAGACTGAGAGGAGTAAAGCGTATTACCTTTGCATCGCCACCGCGACACCGGCCGTGCCCGGGATGCACGACCCGTGGACGGAGAACACCTGGATCTACCACGACGGGGATGACACCAAAGTGATCGTGGTGGAGGAGAAAAAGTTTCTGCTGCCCTTCTGGCTCCAGGTCATCTTCATCTCCATGTTGCTTTGCCTGTCGGGTATGTTCAGCGGCTTGAACCTGGGGCTCATGGCTCTGGACCCCATGGAGCTCCAGATAGTCCAGAACTGCGGCACGGAAAAGGAAAAGAATTATGCCAAAAAAATAGAGCCGGTCAGGAGCCAAGGGAATTACTTGCTTTGCTCGCTTCTGCTCGGGAACGTGTTGGTGAACACCACGCTGACGATCCTGCTGGATGACATCGCCGGGTCGGGGTTGATCGCGGTGGTCATGTCCACCATTGGAATAGTCATTTTTGGAGAGATCGTGCCTCAGGCCATCTGCTCCAGACACGGCCTCGCTGTGGGCGCCAACACCATATTCCTCACCAAGTTCTTCATGCTGCTCACCTTCCCTGCGTCCTACCCGGTGAGCAAGCTGCTGGACTACCTTCTGGGACAGGAAATCGGAACCGTGTACAACCGGGAGAAGCTTCTGGAGATGCTGCGCGTCACGGACCCCTACAACGACCTGGTGAAGGAGGAGCTGAACATCATCCAGGGCGCGCTGGAGCTCAGGACTAAGACCGTGGAGGACGTGATGACGCCGTTGAGAGATTGCTTCATGATCCCCGGGGATGCCACTCTGGACTTCAACACCATGTCCGAGATCATGAAGAGCGGCTACACGCGCATCCCGGTCTACGAGGGCGAGAGGTCCAACATAGTGGATCTGCTCTTTGTCAAGGACCTGGCGTTTGTGGACCCGGATGATTGCACCCCGCTCAAAACCATCACAAAGTTTTACAGCCACCCGTTACATTTTGTGTTCAATGACACCAAGCTGGATGCAATGCTGGAGGAGTTTAAAAAAGGTGAGGCAGCCTGATGGAGTGTGTTCACTCATGTTAACTTTGTTATTTTTCTGATGCCAAAGTAAAAGCCCACTCGATAAGAGCTTCTACATCTTCAGTTTAGTATCTCTGGAGCCTCGTGTGACAAAAGTAATTGCACAAGCAGGTTGGCCTTTCACCTGTCCAACACACTGCCCCTCTTGGATGAGGAGGTCTGGACAGGTGAGTGATGTAATACCTTGTCTCAGGTGGTATAAAACAGGGAGCCACAGCTGAATGCCTGCGCTGCTCTGCGCATTGACAGGTCAGTGTTTGAAACCTGATTTTCAGGATCAAAAAGTGGAAGGAGAATTCTTGTCCCTGTCAAAGATGTCGCAGAGTAAAAGAGGAGGAAGAGGCTGCTTCGGCCTGCCTCACTGTAGCAGCCACTTCAGCAGTGAGGTGCACTTGGCCACAGCCTCCCCGCTCACTTCCTGTACAGAGGAGGAGGAGGAGGAGGTGTCGTTATCTTTCTCCATCGCTTCCATTCACTGTTAATGTTCACACAGTTTCTCTCTCTCTCTCCTCACCTTGCCCTCTCATTCAGTCTTTTTTACTCTTCCCCCCTCCCTCCCCCTCTCTGATTTGTGAATGCATTAGGACATGTGGGAATGGTGCAACGGCAGGGCTAAGGTTATCAGGTGGGGCATCTTGTTTGAGAACCTGCTTAAATCCCTCTCTACCTCTCTTGTGCTTGCCTCTGAATGATGGTGGCGATAACTCCTTTTGTCCAGCCCTGGAATGCAGTCGTGTGGATAATGAATAACAGCCTCTAACACCCTCGAGCCCCCCGTGTTTGTGTGTGTGTGTGTGCGCATGCATGGCGTTTGAGAAAGATGTTTACCTCACCCACGGTTTACCTGATGTTTTGCATAGCCATCCCCCTCACTGTTGTTGCCTCTGACTAAGTTATTCCCGGCACTGTTTGTACATGTGGTTCTGGCCTGCTCTGTCTTTACACCCTAATGTGCAGCGATGGCAGTGACTCAGTGACACATGGGCACACCTGGTCATCAGTTGCTTTACCAAAACTTCAAATGTGGACAGGGCATGATTGATGCATTGCGTGCTCATTAGAGTATTCACTTTGTTTTAAGAGGATTAATTGGGGGGAAAACAGAGCAAATCATTGAGCTCCATTACCAGAAATTAGGTGTAGTGCTCCATGCCAAATTAGCATTACATAATATACTAGTTGTGGGGGGTTTGTTTGTTTTCATCACAGATGACTGTTTACAGACGTGCACCAGCAGCAGAAAACAACAAATCCTATGACGCTGTTGATCATATTTCAGACAAAGTTCAACTGGATATGAGTGTGACATGGTGCCATGTTCTGCTACATGATTGCAGTAATATAATTATCAAATATGAACCTCATAGTGTCTCTTGCCTCCTTACATGAGCCCAAGTGGACTGAGAACATCTGATGGCTGAGATGCAGGATCAGTAGCCAATCATAGTTTACTATATCTTTGTTTTGACTAGAAAACACCAACCTGGACCCTAGCATCATTTTTGAATAGAGATTTATTGTGATGAAACATCAATAATGAAGTTTAACTTCATGGTTTGTTGTTTAAATTATTGCTAACTATTGAGTGGAGTCATGTAGTGTGATATTTGAGAATAGTCGTATAGACTTTGTAGTAAAACTTGTAGTACTACCACACAGCTTGTCGTGAACGTCATTCACATTGTCATTTTTTAGACAATCCTCAGCTTGCGTCCAAGTAGTTGTTTGCTCTGTTTTGGTCCCTCTAGCTAACTATGTACCTGTCTGACACTGATATTTCCTTCATCTGGCATAGGATGAACAGACTTAGACATGCGTTATACATCTAAGTTAGACTTAATGTTTGCGCTCATCCAGCTTTTTGCTCAGCTGTGTTTGAAGTCCTTAAGAGTGAGCCTGGGCGGAAATGTGGGATTCTGGGGCGTTGCATTATTTTGACTATGCTAGCAGAGTATTGTTATATAATGAAATGAATGTACTTATTCTGATTTTCATCGTATCAGTTTATCCAAATCATTTCGCTGTAATGCTAGACTGACGTTTGTGGAACGATAGCCTGAATTGTAAATCTGCATTTCGTTTATCTGCAGTGTTCAGAGTGCAACGCTGTCTGCACGTTAAAATCAGCTGATACCTCAGACACTTCAGACGTCTACTGTGGGCTCACGTGTGTCTGTTTACTCGAAGTGGACTACTCTAGTGGAATTATTGGTTACCTCCCATGAAAAGAGAAGACACGGCATGCTCGCATTATGGTGGCAGCACAGTTCATCATATAGTTGTGGTGTGGCAGAGCGTTGGCCCTGTGCCAGAGGGAATTCGCCTTCAGCCTCTCATGGAAATCATAAGCAACTGTTGTAGGGAGGGCTGCAGGGTCAAAGTTCCCCGTCAATCTGGCTCTGTTCGCAGCGCACACTCAGTTCAAAGTGCTTTGTATTGTAAGTCATTGTTAATTAATTTGATGCCGCTTGCAGAGCTACATAGCCGTCTGAAGTCTGTTACAAAAAAAACGGAGAAAAAAAGTTCAGCCCGCTCATTTTAGAGACCGCTGCGGCATTGGATGTAAACTTTCAGACGAGGTGGTTTGTGGGAGATGTTTTTACCCTCACTGTGTTATTCATTTTTCTTACAATCTGCTCAGAAGTCACACTGAATTAACATGGCCCTAAAAACAGCTAAATAGGAAAACCTGTTGAATAGGAAGAATGTGAAGCTGCTGCTTTAAATGTTGAATTTGCTCAATATTTGCTCGTGTTTTCTCCAGCTCGACCCGGGCTCCCTAGGTCAGGGGTTACGCTCAGACTCATGCAGGAGCTTTTTAATTCAGGCAGACACCCCTCTGGAAACTTCTGACCCCTTCATTAATTGCTCTCCATCTGTGATTGCAACAATTACTGTCATCCAAGGGGCTGCTTGTCAAGCTGCAGGTTTACCGGTTAATGAGTGGATCAGTGTGTGCCATTTGGGACCAAACCAAGTAGTTGAGTCAGAAACAGGATTTTAGCTGCCCTTCTGACTTTGAGTTATGTGTGATATTCCTGAAAGCCAAAGTCACTCACATGCGGTGCAATCAGCTTTGTTAGTGGAGGAAAGGATCTACTGTATGGATGTTTGGGGAGCTCAATTCAGGTTATGCACAGGTTTTCTGAGCTTTCTGCCCCTGGGGAAGGCACGCCACTTGCCTAACTTGATTACGGAAGTCCAGAGGGGGACTGGGACCTGACCCAACAGAGGCAAGGAAAACTTTTTCCCTCAACCGTCTCCCTGCCTTGCTAACAACGGATACACATTGTCATTGCAAACAAACCGTGTTCATGACGACTATTTTATGAAGTGTTGAGCAGCTGTAGTAATATCTTTTATCCAATCATGTGTTCACAAAGTGGTGAAACTCGCTCCATCCTTGCTTGTGAACGGCTGAGCCTTTCCAGGGCGCCCCTTTCATACCCAATCATGATACTGTCACCTGTTGCCAATGAACCTGTTTACCTGTGGAATGTTCCAAACAGGTGTTTTTGGAGCATTCCACAACTTCCCCAGTCTTCAGTCGATCCTCTCCAAACTTGTTTGAAAATGATACTGCATCAGGTTCAGAATAAGCTACAAAAAACAATGAAGTCGATGAGGTCAGATACTCAATGTATTGTTTTTGTGCTGTTTTCAGCGAGTATACTTCAGTTTTACTCAGCGTCCCAACGTTTTTGGAATAGGGGTTGACACTTTTAAGCTTGTTTGTACATTGATTTAGTTATTCCACCTGTGATATAGTGTTTATGTGTACACTGTTAACACATGAGCCTTTGAGCACATGTGAAAATTCTCCATAAAGCTACCAATTTTATTCCTTTTGTAATTCGTGTTCCCACCTCATCTGAAAACCTGACAGTGAATATCTGAATGCTAAATGACCACTGCCTGTTATTTTATCTCATGTTCAGCCCGTGCTTCACAGCTCAGGGTGTATATGCTGCACAGTTTGAGAGTAATGTCTCCAGTGTGACAGAGCCTACATGAGGCCTGGCACGTCTTGAACTAGTTCCCTGATTGCTGCAATATAGGCCAATCTACGCTTAATTCAGATTCAACAGCCTTCACGGTCTCTTTGCTCAGTACTTTGTCTTAAAGTGCTACTCTTTTTCCCCCTCTCGCTCTGTTGGTGCTGTTGAAATACTGACAGGAGGTTTGTGGTTTGCTTCACGTGCTTTTATTCTTTCTGGGTGTTTGTGCGTGGAGCGTATCATAGCAAATGTCTCGAAAAAGTGTGTGTTTGCCTGGTAACCCTTGGTGTTAATGCTGCAACAAGTGTTGGGATTAAATGGCATCATGTTGGTAAGAACACTTAATGTTTCCTGATGAGGGACACCCCTTTGAACTCAGCAGGACTTCTCCTCCCAGCCGCTCACTTTATCAGAACTAATTACCTCGAATCAAAGCTTGTCTGCGCTTCACGATACTTTGTGTTACAGGAGACGGCATTAGGAGTCGATTTTTGTCTTGTATGGAATGTAGCTTTAATACCAAACTTAGGACACGCATGTGGCAGCGGCTGTATGTTACAAACAGCACAGCATCGCATGAGAACACTTTACCACATGCTGCTAATTTAAAAAGCATTTACATAGTTTAGCAAAGTTGATTCTGGTGAGCATTTTCTTCACTGTAATGAGCACCTGTCTATCATTTACTGTGTTTGAGTTTTCATGTGCACCATGCAACCCTTTGGCTGCATTTTAAGAGTCAGGGTGAACGCTGCTGTTGTAGAAACCTGTTGAATGGTAACTTTTCCCCTGTTGTACTCTCGACTCTTGATTTAAGGCACCACAAGCTCTTTTGCATGTTTTAGCCCATTGTTCTACCAATCATGAACACTTTACATGACTGCCAGCAGAGTTTTGCAGAGACTTGTCGGTGATCCATCACCGTTAACTTGTCCATTGTCCTTGCTTTCTGTCGCAGTCCACAGGCGAGCGTTATATGCTAATGTGTTTGGTAATGTGTTTTGCCACTTGGGCAAACCTGTCTGAGAACAATTTCCTCTTTACATATCCAGCAACATTAAAACTCAGTGAGAGTGATCTTTTTTCTGGCCACCTGGCACATTGAAGTCCATATTCAATCTCCTTCTAGAGCTTTTTTGTCTCCACCGACTGCATGGGGCCAATATTTGGCTCTTTACCTGCTAAATGCTCTCTTATGTTCACCAGCTGCTTGCTAACTCTGTCTCTCTGCTCTGCTGGTCATTTGATTGGATCTATAATGACATTGATGAGTGTGCCTTTAAGGATGTTAGGATGTTAAACAATTTCCCCCGGGATCAGTAAAGTATATCTGATTCTGATTCTGTTCTGGGGTTTCCAGGACTTCATTTGAAAAACAACCAAATGGACGTTATCTGTTCACAACATGTTTTCTTATGTCTATCGTCTGGGTTTGATGGCGGGATGTCAGAGTGCCCTTGAATGCACCACCAAGGAGAGCTTTCAGAATGTTCCGTTCTGTTTCTGCGCTCCACAATAACATGTTTACGGTGATGGATTTTGTCTACGAGTTCAGTGTCTCCACGAGCTCACCGTTATGCTCCAGGTGTGTCGAACGTGGCAACATTTTCGAGATTCCACACGTGATGTAATATTTATTCAAACACACGAGAGCAGCTAATTGCAATGTAGAATCTAAATGAATGAGCAACCAGATTGACTTTTGGTGATTTAGATATCATCTGGATTGAACTCTGGGGTTTGTTGTGTTCAAAGGCTGGCTTTTGAATTGGCCTACATTCTTCAGATTCTGGTACAACATGGAGTGCAGGCTTTAAGACCCGATTAGTACAACAGTTGAGTGTGAATCTGGCCGCAGTACATACCCAAAGCCTGTCTGATCTGGCATTATGACTTTTACTTTACATTTATTTTCTACTGGGCACCCCGTACGACGTATTAAACACAACAGCAGCAGTGCAGTGATTTGCAGTGATTTGGATTTGCTGCTCAGCGATGTGTATCCTAAGGTGAGAGGTAGCGCGTTCGCCTTGTCTGTAGTCTTCAGGTAAGCTATGCCATCATGCAGTACTGCCCTATTCACCAAGCAAACACCTGTGTCAGCATCAGCTTGCAACTGTATATTTCGCATGAGTTGAAAAATCTTTTACCCTTCAAATTTGCCCCACTTGGCAAACCAACAAAAGGTGCAATAGAAAATAGACCGTGCTACCGTCTTTTAAACAAGTCCGCTCCGTCCCTTGCAGAGGACATGTTACGAAACCTCACTTTGAAGAGCAAATCGTGTGTTCTTTTATGCAAGACTTTTGATGTGAACCTCTGTGATCTGGCCTCCTCGCCTCCGTACGGCAGATTGATGTGATGCATCAAAAGGCTGCTTATAGCAGAGGGACAATGGGCTGCTATGAATGTCTGCTGAGATAGAGCCAGTTAAGAATTAAGTGTAGTGGCTATGTAGCAGCTATACTGGCCTCTGTGTGTTACTAAG
This sequence comes from Chaetodon trifascialis, assembly GCF_039877785.1. Taxonomy (NCBI): domain Eukaryota; kingdom Metazoa; phylum Chordata; class Actinopteri; order Chaetodontiformes; family Chaetodontidae; genus Chaetodon; species Chaetodon trifascialis. Next base: position 21,788,293 of record NC_092057.1, read on the forward strand.
ATCAGGTTGATCAGAATTTTTTACTAAGACCCGTGTAATGCGATCAAAATATCTAAACAGTACAAAAGTCAACGGCTACAGTTTGTCTTAGTTGTCCATGTTAGTTGACATCTTCTTGATAACTTGGTCATTTCGTGTCTGGTAGCTTCTGATGATGGCTATTTGGTCAAGAAAGGCTTTGGTGGTTTTGTGTTGTGGATGTAGTTAAGGAGCTGAGTCTGCTTCCAGCACATGTTGCCAAGGATCTGTAGCCATGCACTACTGAGGAAAATTTGTTATTACGCAATCCAGAATGCAACCACCCCCACGTTCCTTTTAATAAGCTGTTTCCCAAAACAGAGACCTGTGTGTTTCTCTCTTTTGGAGGGGCCAAGGTGTTAACAGATTATTTAGGCTTCATTACTGACATGATCACAGATCCATTACTATAACAGCAGAGTAAGACTGAGGAACACTGTAAATGCTTGTAATGGAACAGGTGAGGGCTTCATTTGGAACAACTGAGCGATAGACTCACCTATCACACTTAGTTAAACACACAGTATGTAATTTCTGCCGCTAGGGGTCTCTCAGCCAAGACTGTGACAACAAAAGGCAGAGTTTGACGATATGTTGAAGTAAGTTACTCAGGCCAAAAGGTAATGTATTCAAGTTTTATTAGCATAACGTGTTTCTAGGGTTTTCCTGGAAGTTTGAGCATCAATAGGGGTAAAAGGGATCTGAGCCACCGACAGGCGACCAAAGAAATTCATCGTTACCTTGAATGAATGAGCAGATTTCTCTGTGTTTGAACATTTTTGGAAACATTTGGGATAATGTAAGTACTCAACAAAATATATAAAATACACAACACGCGGAAATGTTAAATGCAACGAGCATCTCTGAGTTGCTCCTCTTCATCGTTACAGATTCAGTTCCTGGTTTGTGGTCTGACATTGTGAGACACTTGTTGAAGTGTCCAATGGTCCAAGGCATTCAGGAATTTAATGGCATCACTCTAAATGGAAAAGCAATTAAGAATGCAGTGAAAGTGAATTTTGGACCATTCATCCGACGTCGTGAACATCAGGAGCTCTCTCTACAGTCTGTGATGTCATCAAGACAACTGATGCTCATTTTGCATTCAGTGACAGATCTTGTCACTAAAATAAAGGTTCAGATTGACAGTGTCCTGAGTAAAAAGCCGTGTTCTTTTTGTGTGCTTGGAGGAGAACGTCATAGACAGTTTGTTTTGACTGCAGTTGTGTCTTTAAGATATCATCATGGTAATTTGGGTGTTGTTTGTAATGTCATTCTTATGAAATGAAGGGAAATTGCTGCTATTAGTGTTGCTGTGTTGATGATTTGGAGGAGGAGAAGAATGATGATGATGATGATGATGATGATGATGATGATGATGATGATGATGATGATGTGCTGCAGTGATCATCTTGTCTTATTAGCAGAGGCTGGAATTGGCAAGTCTGTAAAGCTCCTTCCTTACACTTCCCTACACATTGGTGAAGATGAACACTAGAGCTACTGTTAGCTGCTATCAAGCACATTTGGTCTCATACAGTGTAGAAATATCAGTTCTTTTTTAAACCGAGCGCTCCTTTCCTCCCGCTAACTGCATTTACGCTTACTGTATGTGTCCGTTTGCACAGCTTTATCTTTATAGGGTTTCTGTCTAAGTCTGACTCGAGCAAAGGGAAAAATAAGGCTCATTCAGGCTGTGCCTCAGAGAGGGACAGAAAGCCCTCCAGCTTGGTCAGCCTAGTAACCAGGCTCTGTGCAGCACACTCAGGGAAGCAGAGCCGTCTTGCTTGTGCAGCAAGTCCCATCCCCCTCCTCCCACATTCCCTCTCTCCCTCTTCTCTCCATATTGTCCTCTTGCCCATTTCCCTCAGTGTTATAAATTACAAACGACACAAACCTCCAGGCCTAATGCCCTGCCATGGACGGCTTCCAAGCTGCACTTTTTGGAGAGCCAAGAGGCTGGCTTCATTGATAACACCGGGCACACTGTCCGTCTCTCCATTTACTGGCAGGAGGAAAAGCCCAAGACGGGCCCTTCACAGGCCCGAAAGACACCAGTGCTTTTTACAATCAGCTGATGGAGGCTACTTCTCTGAGACTTCAGCAGTGCTAGTGTTTCAGTTCAGCTGGCCATGCTAAACACATCAATAATGAATGAAACAACAAAAAGGACTGAGCTTCCACACTTTATATTTACTCTTACATCATGTCTTATGATCGAGCGTATGGATTTTAGATGTCTGTGGGAAACTAATCCAAGCCATTCTGGGGGACATTTGGGGCATTCTCACACCACTGTGTTGGTTTCTGAGAAAACTGGCACCAGCCACCCGTAAGCATTTATTAGCAACGGAAACACAGTGTGATTCTCAAAAGTGCATGTGACCATTTCATGGCATCACACTGCCAAAGTAATATTGAAGGGAAGAATCCACCTGAAACAGACGCCAGTTAGTACAGCATCTCTGTGACATCTCTCAGCTGCCATTTAATGGTATTGGTTCTTTTCTTTTCTTTTCTTTTCTTTTCTTTTTTTTTTTACAAAATAATAGCATAAACAAAGAACGTTGGCATCTTTTATACCACCTGCTAAAAAATGACCCAATGCAGGTGTTTGCCTGCAGGTGTGGCCTGTATGAGACCTGTATTGTGTACAGTAAGGGTAAACAGGGAAAAAGCGGTTGGAAAACACTGTTTTTAGATTGTTTCTGCACTACCTCCGTCTGTAGAAATGAAGCAGAGAGAAACCAGATATCTGCCCATGCAGCTTTGCTGTAAGATGCATTTTTAGGTCATTCAGTTCTCTTAGTCTGTCTGCACTCTTTCTCTCTCTGGTGACTCCCACCTAACAGCAAGGGGGCACACTGCTAGTGGAGCCCCACTATGGTCTGCAGGCCCCTGCCACTGCTCCAGCTAACCCTCACTTTGGGCATAAAAACCCACATCTATCAAAAACATGCTCCTATTCTTCTTATCCTGAGGATTTAAGTTGCCAGGTTTGAGAATGCATGTCAGTAATCAGTAATGGCAGCAGACTGAGGATCCTGTGTGGATGGGTAATGGAATAAAAGCAGCACAGGATGCAGGACGTTCCTGCAGGTTTCATGTTTTCCTCAACAACCCACATTCTCAAAGCTTATTGCCCAAAGCACGGCAGCTTTTTTATTGAGTACTTAGCTCATTCTAGCTTTAAGGATTTCGCCCCGGCTAATTGTTTTTATTGAGGTATTAATTATGAGTTTTAAAGCTCCAAGTACTCAGAGCCAAAAATGCGTGTTTTCAGGTGTTTAATTAGCTTGCTCTTTCTGTGTCACAAGTGAAGAGTGCGTCAAGTGTTTTGGTTGCAGTAGTGATGGTGCTATGGGACATATTAGTGCTGCTGCTTTTGTTGACATTCACTCCTAAAGTTTATCGTTCAAGGGATTTAAAAAAAATAATTTTAAACATGTCTGTGTTTTATTACATCCTTGTTTTCAGCATCACTTGTTCTTGTATGGGCTTGTAAAGAAGTGACTTAACAAGTTATACAGTAAATGGCTGAATTTATATGATACTTTTAACATTCACCCGTTCACACATACCAATGGCATCAGCAGTGCACCTGAAGGAGCCTCAGCCACACTCTTTGATGTTAGCTATTGAATCAGTTTATGTTTTTGTCCAAAGGGTTGCTGATAATGGCCCTAAAATCATGTCATGACCGGGTGCTTCGGCTTGAAGTGGTGAAATAAGTTTGTTGTATTGTTATCACAGTCTTCCAGCATTTCTTGCATATCACAGTGGTTTGTACATGTGATCTTTTATAAGCAAACCACTTCCACATTGCAGACGTCGTTCCCCTTTTTGGAGCTAACTCCTCCACCGTGGAGCCGGTGGCACTGTTGCTTTCAGTTTCTGCTGTATGCATGTTGAAGCTGTGCACAATGGCATGATGTAAAAGATTATACCGATATTATTGTGAATATATAATATGGCCCACCTTCAATAAGTTACCTGAGAGTGAATGAGGGGAGTGTATTGACTTTAGTATGTGTTGTGCAAATTACAGCAGAATGACTGAATTTCCCGTCATCTTCCAAGATTCCCTTGAGTCAGTTTGTCGTCTTGCTTTTGTGATCAAACCAGTGAAATGTTAATGTGTAACATAATAAAACAAACGTGTAACAGTTGCCCAAGTAGAGAAGAGTCAGAGAGACAGAAAACTGACTAAGTAACATCAGTTAGAGAACCATATCTAAAGTTAGCTGCCATAAGCTACTATTACAACAGTAATAACTGTAGGTTGTGTTCTATTGCTCATGAGTTCAGCTTTTAAGAAGGATTGTGTTATTTCTTCTTTCAAAAGTGTTTCTTTCCCATCTGCCCCGTGAGCCTGTGCAGCGTCTTCAGCCACATTGTTCTTGTTGCTTGACCTGGTCAGTGAGCAGAGGTGTTGCTTTGGTCTCTTTACAGGCACAGTGGTACCAAACCTGTCAATCTCACTGTGATGGCTCAGGGATGTGCTCACAGTCACTGCTCACAGCTGTTGTTAGTCAAGACACTTTTAGCATCCTAAATAAGATTTAACTTAGAGGTGTTGGTGGGCTTTCTTTCACTTTAGACTGAGACAGGCTACCGGGTTTCCCTGCTTCCAGTCTCTGTGCTGTTAGGCTAAAAACCTCCTGATTCCAGCTCCATCAGTGTACAGAAAAGAGACTGATATTGATCTTCGCTCCTCTGAACTGTAGAGTCACACAGGAGGTGTTGCGTTTTTTTCTATACTGGATATAAACGATAACGTAAAAGCAATCTGATTATAGTTCACCATGAGAGCACAACCGACTGCAGTTGCAGATTCTGACCTTCTGCCCAGGGTGTCGCTGTTGTGCCAAGTTAGCGCACAGAGCTTTAGATGTGTCATTGTCAAAGAGAGTAGGCTAACGTCTGCTAGTGCAGATAGATCCTATATAAAACATGCGAGCAGCCAAACCTGATTTCCTAACCTGGACCAAATGAAAGGATCACAAATCAAACTGAAACTTGTGATGAAACATGATGATTTTAACACTCTGATTGTTTTAAACTTGTTTGAAGCGAACACAATTTCATTTTAGTCAAATTCTGAATCTTAAAAAATCTGTTGGGTGCAATTCTACTTTCACATGTTTTGCTTCTTTAAAACACCCCCAGTTCTTGTCATCGGTGTGTGATGTACTCACCATTCAGCAGTTGCAACACTCGCATAACAGAGCAGCACCTGACCACAGGCCCATTCATTTATCCCCACTGGTTTCCCATTGATGCCTCTCCTTATGACTGAGGCCCAAAGGAATCTCCACCCAGGGGACCTTTCAACAACAAACGCAGCCAGCTACGACAGCAAGCTGCTTCTCTGAATGAACAACAATGTCATTCCTGCAGTGTGCGTGTGTGGCTGTACTGTATGTGTGTGCGTGCGCGTCCGTGTGTGTAGTGAAACACCACTGGCTAGTAGCAGCAGAGTGATCTTGTGACCAAGGCCCCTTAATGACGGTTAGGAGCTGTGAGCAGACTTAACTTCTCTGCATTACCCTGATTAGTTTGTATCTTGCTAACTGTATTGTTTGACCCACAGGCCAGCCAAGGCAAAGGGACCAAAGCATGAGTGACTGAACTCACATCACTTCCTGGTTTACATCACACAGAAATAAGATTTATGGTGCGTGTCAGCTGCCCAGAGTCAAAATGACGTTTCACAAAAGGTTAACATCCCACACAGTGAACTTGGTGACGGCTAAATGTGTAAATGTTCTGATTTTCTGAGCACAGGGCAGTGTCTGTAACCACTGGACCACCGAATAACTACATTTCCCATAAGCCCCTTTATAGTAAGAATGCTTACTTTTGTGACATAAAGCAATCTCCCTTAGTGCTTTTAATCACTGCAGCTCAACTGTCTGGGAGGCCTGATATCAATGCAGAGGCTGGACGCTTCTGTCAGTGTCGTCCATGTTTATGGCGATACACTTAAAGTGATTGGATGTGCTTAATTTAATGTGTGAAGGTTTATTGTTGCTGTACTTGTATGTACCATCTTTTACCCGTCAGAGATTTCAGTTGGATGCGCGTCCTCTTAGGCCACTGGTAGTCACATCAGTCTCTGGGCACACATTTGACTGGTATTTGGTGTCAGCAGTAAGATATTGTACACTATAAATGTGATGGCAGCAGTTGGAGGTGAGAATAGACCTTTGTCATCTGTACTATTTGTGTCTGCTTGTCAAGGACGGTTGTTCTCTGTCTGAACTGTGTGTGTGTGTGTGTGTGTGTGTGTGTGTGTGTGTGTGTGTGTGTGTGTGTGTGTGTGTGTGTGTGTGTGTGTGTGTGTGTGTGTGTGTGTGTGTGTGTGTGTGTGTGTGTGTGTGTGTGTGAGAGAGAGAGAGAGAGAGAGAGAGAGAGAGAGAGTTGTCTTCCTAGATGACCAGTGATATATACAGACCATCACTGTGGCTCAGAGTAATGGCCGCTGGCCCTCTCTGTCCTGAGACTATGAAGCCCAACTTGATTGCAACTGTATGTCAGCAAGAACATGAAGCACTTTGCTTTTGTACATAACAATCTGTCTCCTGCTCATGTTCAGCATCACTCGATTGGGAAATAATATAATACAGCAGAGTAGGCTTTTTTTTTGGCCCTATGGACCAAACAGGGACATGTAATATCTAGTCCCATTCACACTGATGGAAAACATGATTCCTCAAAACTCCACCCAGAAGCATGGTGCATAAAGAAGAGAGGCTGTGTTGAGTAACCAGTGCTTATTGGTGCTCAATGTGGATGTAATTTCAAAATACGTACATGTTTGAAGAAAGGACACCTGCGCTCTTACGATGTCCAGATGAGGCTGCGATGTTTAAGCACGTGTTGGCTAGTATTAGCATTAGCATATTCAAATATTAGCTACCTGGGTCTCACCAAGTACTCAGCCAGGTAAACACCAGGTGTACAAGATTAAAAAATCATGGCTGAGAGGGAACCAGAGATTCCTTTTTATAGTCTAATAGTTGGGGTGATGTCACTTGTGGGGTTTCCTCAGAACTTTACAAAACCTCTGCAGAGCAGTCGCTGTACTTCCACTTTAAGTGTTTGATTAATTTGTTCCTTTATTTATACTGACATTATGAATGCCTCACAAGGCATTTCATTTATCTGTTACATCTATAATGCCTGGGCAGGAAATACAGACACTTAGACACACAAACATTCAGACTGACACACATTCCACTTTTGTCTCCAGATAATACAGGCCAAGACACAGAATGATGTTATTTTATTGCATGTGTATTCAGCCTAAGTGTTTATGTAAATGAAGCTTTAAATAGTCGACATGTTAGCGGCATCAGGGTCAAGGTTTTGCTCATGTCAATGGAAAAATGGGTCAGAATGGCTGGAAACTTTCAGTCGAGGTAGATTTAGAAGAAAGACTATCCAATGGGTTCCCATCACCCTAACATTGCACTATATTTGTCAGTGCTCAAATATTTGGAAAAACAGGGGGGAGAGCAAAGCAGGGAGGGGGGCAATGATGACTGTCCACAACAGATACTGACCCCTCATACTCCCACCCCAACTCTCCGAGCCTTACGTGCCTATTTATAGGGGAAAATTGCGCTATGGAAAAATATGACAAAGCTGCATTCCATAAATAAGCTGGGAATGGTGGAAAAGAGCACACGGCTTGGTCTCTGAAGGCCTGAGTGAGGTTCTCAGGCCTGGCTTTGGATTACAGATGGATGGATGGATAGATTCTGCAACAGTTGAATTCCACTTATCCAACCAGTGTCTATGCCTGAGTGTGTGGAGCAGCAGCTATAGCTACCAGTGGGAGCACAGGTCATGCTCTGTGTGCTTTCTTTTGGGAATTTAGGGACCCAAAGTCTAGTTTACATTTAAAATCATGCATGATGGGACTTCTGAAGGCTTATACCTGTGTTTGTAACCATGCCAGCAGCACGGCTGTAAGAATGGCAGTGTTGGTTGGTTGCTCGGTCCTCCACTTTGGTCCAGACTGAAAAATCTCAACCAGTCTTGTATAGATTTGACATTCATGTTTCTCAGATGATGAAGTTTGCTGTTGCTGATGTTGGTGATCCCTGACTTTTCATTTTGCACCACCAGCATGTTTAAGTTTTTGTCTTTTAGTGAAATGTCTCAACAACTATTGGACGGATTCCCATGAAATTTGGGAAAACATTCATGTTCCCACATTGAGAATTGTTGTCACTTTGGGGAATCCTTACCTTTCCATCTCGCGCTGTTATCAAGTATTCTATGACTAAATACTTACAAAACTAATTACATTCCCTTCAACTTCAGCTGTACTTTCTGTTAAGTGCTAATTAGCGTTAGCATACTAACACTTTCAGCTAAGATGATGAACGTGGTGAACATTATACCTTCTTAACGTCAACATTGTCACGGTGAGCTTGTTAGCTTGTTTCCATTTGCATTCAGCTGAAAACACCACAGGGCTTAAGTACAGCCTCACAGAGCCACAAGCACGTGGTGTTTGTCTCGTTGTCACTTTTTGATTAGAATATTTTCAGGCCAAGAAAAATGAAGGGAATACAGAAATGAATAAACAATAGTTCAGCAATTCCTGACAGAAGGAAGAAGGCTTTTACACACCTGAAGGAATGACTTAGAGAAACTGTGGTATGCAGTTTTTAATGAATAAAAAAGAATAAAAAGCAGATGAAATAAGGAAGCTAACATTGAAAATAATGTCCAAATGAAGTGGGCAGCTGCTCTGGAGAGCAGATCCTTCGCTGTGTGTCTTCATCCTTTCACAGCCGCTGTTTTAATGCACACTACTGAACAAATGTGTTGTGGTCCCTGACTCTCTCCTCGGTGGGATTAAGCACTTCCTGGTACCTTAGTCATCTGCTGCTTTGTTGTTAAGGGAAACCAAATAATCCTGTATGTGTGTGTGTGTCTTTACTTCACTCAATCACAAATGTAAACTGAAGCTTCCATTTACGGCTCTAACGACGCAGCCGTCATTCTCGGAAATGTTTTAGAAATCGCTCGCGAGAGATCTTTTCATGACTAAATCCTTACGGTTTTTGACCCGAGGAAACATGCTTCCTAAATGGATGAAATTGAAAGTGAATTGACCCCCGACCCTGATGTGTGCAGTGTGCCTGTGTGCTCGATTACCCAGCATGCATTCAGCCTCAGCCCAGCTAGACAGCCCCAGATGTCAGGCAGCAGTGGTGGCTTATAGGACCCCAGACGACTGGTCTTCACAAGGACACGCTCTCCTCGTGGCCCGCTTCCAAGTTCCAGGCTCCAGAGGGTCAGCCTCCCCGCTCTACCTCCAGTCCCCCCGCCTCATAAAACCCACTGCCATAACAGCAGCTAAGGAGCTATGAATAAACAGGCTGTCATTGTCTCTTAATATATTTATGGAAGACAGGAGCTGCATTTTTTCTGTCGCTTGTGTGGTATTCTGTCTTTGTGGGAAACTGGAAAGTATGCACTCATCTTGTGGGACTGCAAAACAAAACGATGTGGAGTGGAGCTACTGTGCGAAAGGCGAGTGTGCGTGTCCGTGTGTGTGTGTGTGTGTGTGTGTGTGTGTGTGTGTGTGTAACATTTAGAGAGACAGAAATAGACTTTAGATAGACTGTAGACAACAGCTCCAGAAGAGGAGTTGTGTGTGGGTAAAGTACTTGTAAATTGTCAACTTTTAGATCGTTTACATAAAATAGGATCAATTTTACCTGATGATGGCACCAGAGGAAAAATGAGAGGATCACCATGGTGATTCATGCTGAGGGGGGGCATGGATGTGTGAATGAAATTGATATCTGATAGTCATTGAGACGTTTCCTTCTGAGCAGCCTGCAGGTAGCGCTATAGCAGATCACCAAAGTCTTTAGAATTCATCCTCTGGAAACCATGAATGTCTGTGCAGAAGTGGATCACATCACCAACGTTATAACCGAGCAAATACACAGAACACTGTGAAGGGATCTGTGGGTGCATGAGTTGCCCTCTGCATCTATTCCGTGGAATTAATGGCATTTCTCTCCCCTGATATTGTAGATCACAGGTCAGACTCTAGAATAAACTTGCATTAACTTGCTTTTTTTTTTTTTAACACCTTTGTGGCCCCTGTTAAAGCTCTTACAACAGGTCATCTCCAATAGTTAACCCTGAATTAACTCCTCTGTAGGAGGTGATGGAAAGTGTTCTTGATGTGAACAAACATCCTGATGGGATTAGTTTAACTGGTCAAACAAGTGAGTTGCGTTGTTGCGGTCGTATGTTCAGAGTGTGCGAGCGCATTGGTTGAGAGAGTGGAACAGATTGTGTGTTGATCTCAGCAATGGCCTCCACCTCTTATCAGTTGGTTCACGTAAAGGTCGGAGGTCGGGCCTCGTTTTGTGTCAGAAAGGTGAGGTTATGTTGACACACATTCCCATTGGTTGTTCGCTTTCCTCTGATAAAGCCGAGCCTGCCGTTCCCATACACGCACACAGTGGACAAGAGCGGTTTTACAATATATTCAGTCAAATACTACAACCCTGCAAAAGATACTAGTGTGAATCATTACACTGCTCACTTTCTGTTTAGTCTTCATCAGAGAGGTGTTGATTTAACTTGCCTCTCATTTTCTTGTACAGTGAAGGTTCCTGTTATTTCATCATTCATCGTCTTTTGGGAAATGTCTTGAATATTAACAGCTGTTTTTCATTGGAGGTGAAATACTCAGTCAGCTTCGATGTTTTTTAAAAATGCAGTGGATTGTGGAGCATGAAAGCTCTTTCTTGACCTTGCGGATAAGCTGAGGTCCACTCATTTCAGCCACATCTCACAGTAGTTGCTCAGTTATCATCACGTGACCGAGGCGTGAGTGTTCACATGTGATTGCAGGTGGGTGCACTGTGTGTAGGGGAAGATCATAAACAGAAATAACTCCGGTCACGATAATCATAATACTTCAACAGGAATTATGTATTAGCTAGAATAATCAGAATATATAAACACAAGTAAGTAAGTCGACCTCATTTAAAGCCTGTTTGGTCAAATTGTTTGTTCGTTCTTCTGCCGACAGTTTGATGAGAAGATCGACACCAGTCCCATGTCTATATCTGTTGTCTGTGTCTGCTAGCGGAGCTGCTGGGGGTGCCCTGTTACCTTTGCACAGAGCCAGGCTAGCTGTTTCCTGTCTTTATGCTAAGCTAAGCTAACCGGCTGCTGACAGCAGATTCATATTTACTGTACAGACATGAAAGTGGTATTGATCTTCTCATTGGTGTATTTCCCAAACTGTCAAACTAAATGACAGTCTGTAATGATGCCTTGTACAAAAAACAAAATAATGAAACAAGTTGATTTGCGCAGTTCACACATTAAACATGACAGTGACATTAGAATCGATGTAAGTTTCCCAGAAACCTAAATTTGGAAGCTTTGTTTCTAAGCCTGACGAGAGCGGAGCGGATGCCATTAAAGAGGAGGAAGTGAGCATTGATCGGTTTCGCTGTCTTGTGCTGTGCTGTGCTGGTCACTCCATTTGCTTTTCCCTCTCTGGCCAGTTCACAGCAATTGCTTGCTCAAGGACTTCTGAGGCCTTATTGGCGTCATGCACTGAGGCTCCGTTTGTCCAAGTTAAACCCAACTGTCAGTGATAAAGACACCTGCTCAGTACGTCAGAGACGTCTTAATAGAAATATGAAGAATTCACTGCTCTTTGAAAATCAGACCCAAAACATTGCCTGCCGTTTGCAGACTGTGTGCAATGGAGGATTTCTGATCTTTACATTATTAATACCTCTCTTTGGAGGTCTTCCCCTGCCAGCCTATTAGGTGTAACCTGAGTATATTTCTTGAAGCATCAATTCTGCATGTAATGCTTTCTCTCTCTCACATTCAGACGCTCCGGCTCTGCGCCCTGCGCGTCATTGTGCTGTCATAGCGCTGTGAGGAGGCAGCGAGCTGCAGTGCAATAAAACACTGTTGGTGAGCAGCTCTCAGTCCTCTCAGCCTGCGCTTGTCTGCACCAAAGCAGCCAACATTAGCTGAAGCAGCATCTGAGCACAGACTCAGTGATGGACCGGTGTTCTCCAAAAATAAACGCATGCACCAATACACACGTGCATGCACACGCACACACACAGGCACACTGGCGTCCTCCATTATTTACACCCAGGTGTATCTGCATGCAAACGGCCCATTTTGAGACAATCTGATCACACAGCGGAGGCTTCGCCCGGTCTGTTCCTTCGCTCGGTGAGAATATCGCCGGGGCGGAATGGAAACTTCATTTTGCAGGGGCTAATATTAGCCTGGGCCTCTGGAAAATTCCTTTTAAATGATCACAAGCTGAGAAAAGGCAAAGAATTTGTTTAGCGTTTTGCTTGACAGTATGCTCTGCATACACGGCAGTTTGTTTCTTTCTCTTTTTTTTCAGATGGTACAGCTCACAGGAGGGTCCTGGGAACACAGATGTGGAGGGAGGGAGGGCTAAGGGGACTCGTATGAGGAAATGTAGGAGTGTTTGACTGTCAGTCTGTCTCTCTGTCTGGCTGTGTGGGCCTCTGCTGGCACTGTAAAGACTTGAACTACCTTGTTCTGCACCCCTGGTCACTGACCTGACTGGGAGCACAGTTACTCCTTCAGATCACCTTGTGTCACCTGCTCTGTGTGTGATTTTGGGTTGTCAGGCTGCTGTAACACACACTGCAGCCTCAGTGTTATCACATGGACAACGCTATCTAACGAGTGATTTATTGCTCCTATTCCACACTATAAAATACCATCTGCAAATTAATTACTCGTGATACATGTTGAATTAATACACTCTGAAATGAATGGAAATGGAACTTGCCCTGTATGTCCCTGCCTGTTTGTTCCTTTGTACCCTCATCACTGCCTGACATCTATTTACCTCTCTTTATTATTATTATATGACCCTAACTTTATAACCTGTGTTTGTGTATCTGTGTGTGCATGTGTGTTTTGCTAGGAAAATCCCACCTGGCCATAGTTCAGAGGGTGAATAATGAGGGTGAGGGAGACCCTTTCTACGAGGTTCTGGGTATTGTCACCCTGGAGGACGTTATTGAAGAAATCATCAAGTCAGAGATCCTGGACGAGACTGACTTGTACAGTAGGTTCCCCTCTCAAAGCTCATCCCTCTATAAGATCCTTGAGGCGTCTCCAGACTGTCACAGTAAGATCCGTGACCTGCTATAAACTGATCCAGGCCCAGCAGATGGCTGTATTTAATATCATGGTAGACTTTGAGGGGCTTTCAAAATACACATGCAAAGTGTAGAAAAATGTGATAAAAGACAATGTGGTGCTGAAAATGTGTTGAAGTTTTAGCTGAATTTGATTCTGAATGGGCTCGTTTTTGTTTGCGTGTATTTGGTGCAATTTAAAGTGCATAATTAAATCTGTACTAATCAATATTTTTGGATTAATGAAGGATCAAATGATTGCGTGTAACATGAAAGGTGTGGTTTGTAATGCTGAACGCGCAGAGTTATCACCGACCCTGTGATTCCCTCAGCTCTGTGGAGTGTTTCAGCTTCTTTCAGCTTCGTTGTTTTGGTGATTCTGATTCTTCGTCTGAACGGTTTCCAGCTGGCAGCTGTTCTCAGTGAAAAAAACAAACGTACACTACCTGCACCAAACAGCACACAGACAAAGTTAGCAATCAGCTGGTGAACATAGCAGAGCATTTAGTAAATGAAAGTCAGTGTTACTGGACTGAACAAGAATCTGATTGCCAACATATAAACCACAGCAATTTACAACATACGATACATGTTGCACCTTTTTCCAAAGCCCCAAGTGGATAATTAAAGCAATTTCTACATGAACGCTGAATGGTCAGATCTTAGCATTCATTTGAGGTTGTGTCTTCGCAGCTCTGGATGCTCTCCACCATCTCCTCAGAAAATCACCGCCCCTGTAGACCGTAAGCGTTCACCAGCTCATCACTAACTTTGATTTTGTGCTGTTGGGCCGTCTGGAAACAAGGCTGGGCTGGAAAACCAAGACAATGAGCTGAAAGATGCTAAAATGGGGAAGAAATGAGGGGAACTGTGGGTTCATTGTTACAAGTGAGCTCTTTCACTTTCCACAACGATTTCTATAAAGATATTGATCATAGCACCTTAAAAAAATCTAAAATCAGCCTGTGTGTGAATGTTGTGGCCAGCTGAGAAAATTACTCGATAATGACATTTTTTACTCTGAAATTAAAACTGCTTTATGTTTCTAATTGAAGACATTTTCCTATTTGCATTGTGCACCAAAACCTACACAAAACAATTTTTTAAAAAGTCACAATCGTGAAAGTTTTGTTCACATTTTACATCCAGGGAGGAATTGATGGATTTTTTTAAAGTTATCATTTATTTTACTTAGAAATCTGTGAAAAGTTTGAGCTGACCAAACCAGCTGTGCTGTTACACCTCTAATGGTATCAGTAATGGCCTGCAGGCATGGAGTACGTGCCAGTCTATTTGTTGGCCTAATACATATGGCTTTAAGTAATGCTAAGAATGTGGTAAGCTAACAGTGTAGCCCCCTATAGCTCTCTTTTAGTTCTGAGAAGAACGCCACAGCTACATTTCCGGAAAAAGCAATAAGCTTTGGGTAACTCAAGTTTAGTCCCCCTCTGACCCGGGAGGTCTCGCTCAGTATCCGTGGAGCGCAGTGCATCGTGCTTTTCCTGTTGGACAAAAACTTTCAGTTTGTGCTTCACGCTCAACTTTTCATTTTCCCTCCTCAGCTGACAACAAGACGAAGAAGAAAATCACCCATCGGGAAAGGAAGCAGGATTTCTCTGCCTTCAAGCCTACCGACAATGAAATGAAGGTTAAAATATCACCTCAGCTTCTGCTGGCTACCCTGCGTTTCCTAGCAACAGGCAAGTGGGCTGCGTTGCTGCTTGACTTCCCCCAGTGTGCCCTCAGCCCCTCACTGTGTGTGTGTGTGTGTGTGTGTGTGTGTGTGTGTGGGCTGTTTGTGTGTGCATGTGCCCGTACGGGCTTTGAGTTTTGGGCAAGTGGGTGTAGGGAGGAGTGAGTATGTGTGTAGAATGAGTATCTGTTGTTTGTGTGTGTGAGGGAATGAGTTGTGTGAGGACTCACAACAAGGGTGTTGGTTTGCATGTGTGTGTTTGTGAGGAGGTGGAAGGCCTCTCGGGAGCGCGGCACGGGATGTCTGTGCAGACTGCGCGCCGATCCAGAAAAAACTCAGGCATCTATTTGCTTGCGTGTCATGCACTGAAGGTTACATGTCAGGATCTCAGCTCACAGCTTTAAAAACACCACCCTGTTTGCTTACGCTCGTTCCTCAGTGACATCACGTCCAGCATTTTTTGGCCTATGATCGGGGTTCTCACACAAGCCGACATACTTAGTGTAAAATGTGAAATATTTCACCCGCTTTCCCTCGGGAAATGGATTTCTGAACAGGCTGCAGAATATCCAAGTACTACTACAGAGGCAGCAGCGGTTGACTATAGCCTCCGTGCAGATGGATTTGCTTTAGAACTTTGACCTAGCAGCTAAGCGTTGATTAAGTTCCTCTAAAGGCTATTAGGGAGTTTAGTTCCTGGTGGTGGAGCCAGCTGACACATATCACCGCCACCGAGTTGAAGGAGCTGATTGGCCCATTAGGTGGCTGAGGCAGACCAGTCACAATCTAGATACAGTCTTTCAAAGTTAGAAACGAGTTTTTGGTCAGGTTTGTGTGTTAGTTCACTCAGGTTGATGTGCTAACAGCTTAAAAATAGGGCTGCAACTATAGTTGCTTTCGTCAACGAAAATTATGACTAAATATCGTCGTCAACGAACCTTTATCACGTGACGAAAACGAGCCGAGACACAACATAAATGCTGGTCATGTGACGATAACTACAATTAAATATTTAATGCAATATCGTTGATGAATTAAAATGAGACTAAATGTGGTTTACAAAATAAAAAATCTGCTAAAATGTCTCGTTTTTCGTTGACTAAAACGAAATGAGACAAAATGTTCTAACGTTATTTCATCCCGTTTAGTCCTGTTGTTATTATTATTTTGCAGTGTTTCTGTTTCCCGTGTCTCACTTCAGGGGCTGCATCAGGTCGCACTGCGCAGTCGCAGGCGACATCACGGCATTAGTTCCCACTCACGGCATTATTTAGAAGATGCAGCGGCGGTAGGTTAACGTTAACGACAGACAACCGACACAGGGAACGGGATTGATGGCCGGCCAGCCGGCTTTGGTTGGTAAAATAAATATGTTGTAAATTCAAATCAGAGTGTCTTCGTGTCTGGAATGGATGTATTCTTGAGTCTATAAGGTAACAATATAATAATAAGACAACCTTGTTTGAATTGTGAAATGGGTTTGACTAAAAGAAAATTTTAGTTTTGTCTATACTACTAGATACTTTATTGACCGGGTTTAATAGAATTGCATTACTAAAAGAGTTTTCATTGACTAAAACTAGACTAAAATGTCATCAGTTTTCGTCGACTAAAACTAGACGAAAATAGTCACGGATAATTCTGACTAAAATAAGACTAAAATGCTCAGACTTTTAGTTGACTGAAACTTGACTAGACTAAAAAGAGAATGAATGCGACTAAAACTAATAAAAACTAAAATGACAGCTTGACACAAAGACTAGACTAAGACTAAAATTAAAACAGGCCGCCAAAAACAACACTAGCTGCAACTAAATACTTTGATTATCAGTCACTCACAAACATGTCTCCCGTGCTGTACAATCAATGCAACATAAACACCCTTTCTCCTCAGAATTGTGATAAGCAAAGTATGAATAAAGACTCTTTAATGGGATGGACAGACATATCCTGTGTACAGAGGGTGGGCTGTAGTGACAGGAGTGAAATTACAGTACGGAGAAACATGTTGGGCCTCATGTAAGAACATTTTTATAATCGTATCCTAAACTTCTTGTGCTTTTCAAGTCAGGCTCACCGAACTTAATTGCACAAACTTGTCATAAACTGCTTGTTTCAACCACATGAATGGCACCTGTTCACTCGAAGGTGAGTTTTCCCCGTTAGCATCATCATTGCCCCTAAAACTGCCATGTAGAGCTCCTTATTTCATTCACAGAAATGACACACACGAGTAAAAAAAGAGGAGTTTCACACCACAGTGGTGTCTGTAGTGGTAACAGACAACCTGAAACAGAAAATATGAACAGCAGGCTTCAGCTGCCAACAGCACATCATTAGCAGTGACAGAAATAAAGAGCGACGGGTTTGACATCAAGTCGATGCCACAAAACACCTTTCTAAAGCAAAGTGGTGCACGACTTAGATGGGAGGCAGTGACAGTCACGCAGATGCTACCAAATATGCTAATAAAATCAGAGAATAAAAAAGCAGAAATGCTGTCAAACCTCCAGTAATTTGGCAAGCCTTGATGATGATGATGCAGTGAACAGAATATTCATTTTGCATAGGTATATTATATTTTAGTTGACTTGGTCATTTAGGCTAAGGCATTATAATTCTTAAGTGAAATGAGTGCACAGAGGCGATTCTGAGTATGAGAAAATAGGTGGATGCCACAAATTCTCTCAAATCACTTGTACGTGCTTACTTAAGAACACTTACTAACTTAAGATCTGTTTGTATGTGTGGTTCTTGCTGAGGTCCATTGTGTTGATTAGATGTTTAATCTCTGAAATGTCACACAGTGACTGCGTAAGAACAGGTGCTATCATCAAACTGCTTTTATTGTCCAACCAATACGAGAAACCCATGCCTGTGTTTGACATATCAGTGTGTTAATCAGCTCTAGAGTGAAGCATCAGTTGGGCTGTAACGTCTGTCTCCCTCTCTGTGTCTTCAGAGGTCGAGCCGTTTGCACCAGTGCAAATGTCAGAAAAGATCCTGCTGCGCTTGTTGAAGCACCCCAACGTCATCCAGGAGCTGAAATACGATGAGAAGAACAAGCGGGCGGCAGAGCACTACCTCTTCCACAGGAACAAGCCCGTGGATTATTTTATCCTCATACTGCAGGTGGGTGGACACAGGCAGGGTGAAGGTCTGCGACATCGGACACACTGCTGGACTCCGCTACTGACGATTTACCACAACGAACACGACCTGAAAAGGTCTGCAGGCTTTGATTGTGCTGCAGTGCAGTTTGGATTAAAGCAAGCAACAACGCCATCAATAAACAGCTCATTAGTATCTTTAACAAGGCTCAAGACCAAAGGAAGTCCCCTCCATCCAAATACAAAACATACTGAGCTAAAATGGAATTAAATACCAGTTGTCTATTTCTCCTTTCGGTTCAGTAAGTCAATATTTGTAACAGCCAAATGAGGTCCAGGTAGGATAAGTGTGGGGTCACTGCCCTCAGGACCAGGTTTTAGGAGCAGATTGGGAGCTATTAAACGGAGTGCGGATTTTCTACAAATAGTATAAAGGAAACAGGAGGGGGGTGGGGGGTTGGATTTGTTGTAAACTCACGGGCAGGATGAATAAATATGTTTGAGCAGGAAAGTGGCAGATTTTGAAAAGGGTGAAAGTGTGACTGCAAAGCTGTAGCGGAAATTCTCGATGGAAAGGGTAACTGACACAATGAAGCACTAATGCTCCGTCCAGAAAACGTGCAATTTAGAGTCAGTGAGAAATGAAACCAGTGTAATAAGAAGGATGAGAAAATCAGTCTGTAAGAAGAGTAGCACAACGTGTTATTCTTGGTGTAACATGGACAAAGTTGTATTTGAAATATAAAGTGCCTACAGAACATAGTTTAAGTAACATTGTGTTCCTCGTCATGTGTCACAGGGGAAAGTGGAGGTGGAGGCAGGAAAAGAGGGCATGAAGTTTGAAGCAGGACCATTCTCCTTCTATGGGATGATGGCTTTGACAACCTCGCCAGGTAAGACCTCTGAGCGACACGCCTGGGCTTTGTGAGTGTTTCCCCAAAGAGTTTTGTCATTCTAACATTCAGAAAATCCCCTGATCACTGAAACGTTGTTATTTAGTTTTCAGTATCCATAAAAATGCGGTGGCAAGTGCCAAAAGTTGGCTTTGAGCGCTTCCTCAGATTCATTCTCCTTCTCATTTATCCTTCACTCAAAAAACTTTTGGATTAAATCATGATTACCTGCCGCGACAGCGTGGCAGCTGTTTTTTCTTGGAACCACCACAGAAGCAGATTTGAGCAGTGGACCAGGTGTTTACTGCACATGTCTGTGTGTCTGTGGACAGATTTTCTCAATTTAATAGCCTCACAACTGTGCAAGACGCAGTCATGAATCTTTACAGGTGTGCAGTTGAGATCAAAATGAAGGCCGAGTATGTAGATGAGGGAGGAAGAACTGTATCATAGTTTCAATCACTCTCATCCACTGTAAGACATGAGATGGAACTGCAGACCATCTTGTGATGGGAACACACCAGTCGCTGTGCCAAACCAGCGTGTTATGGTGCAATGGAACTGGTAACCTGATAGTTTTTACATATACGTGTGTGTGTGTTTTGCTGAAATATTCCCTTGTTTTATACAAGGTCAGTCCTGAATGTAGAATGTGTCATTATTGGCAAGAGATTAATGATCAGCTGTTTGGCGAGAACATGAATATTAAATGCCCGACATCAGCTGACAACTGCTCACGTGTCCTGAGGAACCTCCACTGCAGTGAGACCATGGTCGGAGCAGGAGTTGTTGACAACATCTGTGAGGATTTCTGCTCTAACAGATGTGATCAATGAGAGTTCTTCTGTCTTTGGTCGCGTCTTTGATGCACTGATCAAAACCAAGCTGTTGCAGGCTGTTCACAGGTGTGTAGTTGAGATCAAAATGAAGGCAGAGTTCAAAGATGGGCGTTATCCAACCAACAAGTACTGTGTACTCATGTAATACTGTAGTAATGGCTAGTGAGTACTCATGGGTCAGAACGTTAGCATGGTGACGGCCGTCATGGCTGGTGTGATCTCACTGTGAGATGGTTTTAGACTGTGCTTTGTGTGTGTGCTTGTGACAATCAAACTTTTGAACTCCATGTCCCAAATTCTTCGTTGTCCTCGCTGTGACCTTTGTTAGTAACCAGCTTGTGTCACCAGGCCAGCAACGGACAGATCAGTTTCAGATCTCCTCTGATTAAAAGCCTACATTTCTTTGGATGAATGATCGTGAACAGTGATCGTAAGACTGACCAGGCTGTCCTGCAGTGACATCATGAGGAAATGTCACCTACTGATCCGCTCACTTCATTCATAAACTACAGTACTATTCTCAGCCTTTTTCGACTATTCTGATTCACATGGGCGGTGGGATCTGAGAGACACCTACTGGTGAAGTGGTGGAATAACCTTTCTGGCCTGAGAGCAGCCACTCAGAAATTAGATGACTGTGTGATTAGACATGCTGTACCAGGGGTGCATTTATTTGTTTCATCAAGATGCTCGGAAGCAGTGATGATTGACAGTTTGCACCTGTTGGGATTACTCAAGTGATGTTTCTCCGCCAGATGTAATCCACGTTTACTGTTTGCAATATAACTTTAACAGACTCTTTTCTCTCTTCTCTTCTTCACTCGTGTCTCTCTCTCTCTCTCTCTCTCTCTCTCTCTCTCTCTCTCTCTCTCTCTCTCTCTCTCTCTCCCTAAAGTGCCTCTGTCCCTGTCTCGTACATTTGTGGTCAGTCGGGCTGAATCCCTCGCAGGATCTCCAGGTACAGTGGCCTGTCTTTGCTGTTCATACACACACTCATCTCCACATCCTTTACCACACTGTTATTGTCCCGTCGACTGGTTAGATGTCAGTTTGAAACATGATAGTGATGTTTTTGCTGAAATGAGTAAGCTGCATAGGAGATTGTTTAACTTGCTTTTTATAAACTTACACGAGCGTTTGCTCATTTTGATCCTCGCTGTGTGACTTTGTGACCAATGTCTGAAAGTCTGTTTGTACCTGAACACAACATGTACTGTACATGCATAAGAGAGAGGGAGAGAGGAAAACAGATTCAGACTGAGACTTAACGCCCTCATCCTCTGAGCCATTAGTCAAGTGGCTGAATGGTGTTGGAGACTGGAGGCCCCAGAGCGGACCCAGGCTCCGCCCCGCTCGCCCCTAACCTTTAACCCTCTGACAACATAAACAAGACCTACAGCTACAGCCCCCTGCTGGACACCACTGAGCGCACATACAAAGACACGCACATACACATATGTCCACACGCACGGCCACACGTACACAGAGCGCACACACTCAACGCAGAACCACGGACATGCTGCCACGAACACAAGCACACCCTCATGTATCCGGAAATGCAGTTGAACAAATACACTCTCGTTCTCTCTTTAGCAGTGACCTACAGTGCACCTCTTAACGTGTTTTTTTACCCAGTTTGAGTGCGTGGAAATGCATTATGTGTGTTCTTGACACACACTGCAGCTTTCTGTATTGACCTGGTCCCTGCGGCCCCTAGAAAGTGGAGTACTAATCCACAAGAGTTCACATGCCAGGTCTTTGGCCCACTGCGCTTGGTCTGCACACACACACACACACACACACACACACACACACACACACACACACACACACACACACACACACATATTCCTACATGGGATTACATACATTCCAGTCTGCGTAGTAGCATTAGCGTTGGCCAAGCCGTTTCCACTTTGTTGTGTGTGATTTTCACTAGGCTTCTTTAAGAAGTGGAAAACATAATCTGGCTTTAATTAAAAATAAGAAAAAAATAATAACAAAAGTAAAAAAAAAAAAACAGAACAAGTCTTCTATGTGGTGGCACATAGAAGGAAGCAGCATCACTGGAGACCACCGCCTCAATGGCTGCTGCATGAAACTGCCCTCACCTTAAGACTTCTGTAGAAATTAGATTTCCATACATCACAGCAAGTGTGTGTGTGTGTGTGCTAATATCGAACAATTGACCGTGAAAAATGTCAGCAGCACACAGGATCCTAAGTGCTGATGAAGCTGTTGAGCAGCTCAGGTTGTTAGAGCAGCACCACCACAAGAGGTTGTGATATGTAGCTATGAAAGTCTGCAAAATATGTCCAAGTACACAATGTGCTGTACTTATAACCGCAATGATTAAGAAGTTCAGGCTGTAGAGATGACCTAACAAGACCAAATCAATCAATCAATAGCAAGTGTCATATAAAGCTAGAGATAGATTAGAGCAGTGGGGATGTGAATTGAGTGATTGATGACTGGCACCTCTGCCAGACCAACAGTCTGCATCTCTATTAGGCTGCACTTAGGCACAGTGGTGCTTTCAGCTAAATGCTAACATCACTATGCTAACATGCTCACTGTGACAATGCTAACATGCTGACGCCAAGAAGGTGTAATGATTACCATGTTCACAATCTTAGTTTAACTTGTTAGTTTGCTAATCTTAGCTAATTAGCACTGAACTCAAAGTAAAACTGAGGTTCATGGGAATGTAGTTTGTTTTGCAGATATTTGGTCACAACCCATCACTTGAGGTTGTGGCCAAATATCTCTAATTCATCCTGAGGAGATCATGACTCAGTAAATCCACAAATTTAAACCTTGTTGTGATGCCAGAGAAAAAGACAGAGGAGAGGTTGAGATATTTCACAGTACAATTGAAAACTTAAACCTGCTGGTGGCGCTAGAGGAAAAGTCAGGGGGTCACCAAAGTGACCATGATTCATCCTCTGGGCACCACAAGTGTCTGTACAAGTTTTCATGGCAAGCCACATCATGTGTATGTTGTCTGTATCCAGCCTTTCTCTCATGTGTATTCATGTGTTTTGGGGCTGTAAGTGTTTTCTCCTCTCACTTCACCTCCTCGCAGAAAATAAATCTCCTCCACGGCCGTTTGGACTCAACCACTCAGACTCACTGAACAGGAGTGATCGTATAGACGCCATCACCCCAACTCTCGGCAGCAGCAACAACCAGCTCAACTCCTTCCTGCAGATCTACGTACCAGACTACTCAGTCCGAGCGCGCTCAGACCTGCAGTTCATAAAGGTGAGCGAGAAAGGCTCTGAGCGTTTCCGCGTCATCCGGCTCACTGTTTTGATTTCGTAGCTGGTGAACGTAGAGCAGCATTGAGCAGCTCAAGAGCCAGATATTTCCCTCCTGCAATGAAAAGCCTTTTGATTTGGTACCTACCAGGCCTACAAGCTGTGATATTAGACCTCATCATGACTCCATCCTTTCTGTTTCCTAGGTAACACGCCAACAATACCAGAACGCTGTAATGGCGTCACGGATGGACAAAACGCCCCAGTCGACAGACAGTGAGTTCACTAAGATCGAGCTCACACTGACGGAGCTGCATGACGGGGTGGAGACCCCCACCGTTGTCACCACCACCGGCAGCACCACGACCACCACCCCTGCCGTGTCCGTAGTCGTGGCCAATGAGACATCCCACCTGCTCAACCAGCAGCAGAACTGTGTGGGCCTCAGCAGGAGCAACCACAGCGCCCACAACGAAGGACCCATCTAGCCCCCGCCGAGCCCGGTGGAGACCCAGACCCTCCACCCTGTCTCTTGGACACACACAGAGTGGTGGCGTAGATGGAGATGAGGGAAAGTGGGGAAGTGGAGGCGGGTGGAGTGAGGGTTCTGCTCCAACCAGTAGCCCCCAGTCAGTCAGTGAGACCCTTTCATGGAGGGGCAGTGGGGAGGACGGGTGCCGTGTCACCCTGAACACCCCCACCTGAACGCTGTCAGAATCCCTGCTGTACTACACCCTCTGACAGAGGGTGCACTCGGACAGTACCTGTGACTGAGCTTCTTTTTTGGGACAATCTGACACTTTCATAGCGGTGACCCGGACTAGAGGATGACAGAGTGCATGCAAACCCTGTCCCCCTTTCCCTGAGACACACACACACACACACACACACACACACACACACACACACACACACACACACACTCAGAATAACACAAAACTGGCTGTATTTTGTCCTCAGGCCAAAGACTTTGGTCCCCCCATCTTTCTCTGGACACAGACTGTTTTTGCACACATACACACACGTTCAAACACAATCACATTCCCCTACACACACACACACACACACACACACACACACACACACACACACACACACACACACACACACACACACACAACTCCCCCAGCCATGCATCTTTCAGGGAGGCTCAGTCGACTGTTGATCCCATCAGCAAGGACTCAAACCCAAACAAGCAGAGAGCAACGGTTGGTCAAAGACTGCACCAAAAACCGCTTTGAAAGAAACCGTTAAACCACGAACCAAGAATGTTTCCTGTATTTATTTATTTTATAATATTGTATGTATATATGTATGCGTGGAGACATGATATGACATAAACTGGCATACGAGCATGCACCAGCATGTACACAAAGGTGTGTGCGTGAGGCACACATGTCATATCAAAAAGGACATGCTACATATATGGAGACGAACATCCATTCATGTAAATGAGGAGGTGAGGGTCTTTTACAGATACAGTATGTATATTACAGATCTTCTTATTTTTACTATTATCCTAAATCAGGCTTATGGTACTCTATCTTTTTCACCTTTAAAAAAATCACACTATTGCCTTTAAGAGAAATCATATAATTAATTATTTTAACAAAGTGCAATGAACTGCAATTTATTTAAGAGATGATTATGAATAAAAAAATCACTGTATTATAAATTGACAGATATATTTGTATGTATGTACTGTATGTATGTGTATATTTGTTTTTGAAAAAATGCTAAACTGCAGCCATCCACAAGCAAAATTCTCTTTAGTCAATCTCTCTTTCTCTTTGTCTCCTTCATGGTTTTGCACCCTTTGACCTCGAGCTCATCCACTATACGTTCATATGGGAGTCATGATGCCTAGGCTTTTCACAGTGGGGGGGTGGAGGGGTGGGGTTATTGGGTGAGGGGGTGTGTGAAAGTGATGGCACCGGCAGCACGGGCACCGATGCATGTGGAGGTTATGTGTGTTTTTTCTTTTTCTTTTTTTTTTTGGCAATTTTACGCATAATCAGACTTGATAATTGCACAGTATTAATGACCTCATCTAACATGTTGAGCATCATCAACGTCACAAAAAGTAACCTCGACATTAAACATGTCCATGAATGATACACACCTATGCTTTTCCACTGTTTGTGTGTGTGTGTGTGTGTGTGTGTGTGTGCGTGTGTGTGTGTGTGTGTGTGTGTGTATGGGATTTTTTTGTTTTGTTTTGTTTTGTTTTGTGTTATTTTAGTTCTTTTTGCATGTGTGGTACTTGCATGTTTGCGCCCACAAAACTTAGCCCGGTGGTTCGGTTCATAAAGGCTATTTTTTGACAGCAGTGAATGTGAAAGAGACTAGACTTTACTTGTTTTGGCTCCCGACACAGCGTAGATTATAATCCATGTTTAATCATTCTTGTATTAATTCAGATCAAAATCTAAACTATTGTTCACAAATGTTGGCTGCTATTCAAGAGAGATATTTATATTGATTTCATTTTATCTTAGAAACTCTGTAGCCATCTATGGTTTTTGTTTTTGTTTTTTTTTCCACAATTTCAAGAACACACAATTAAAGAATAGTTTGACATTTTGGGAAATACGCTGATTTGGATTCTTGCTGAGAGTTAGATGATAAGGTCGATACCACTCTCTTATCTCCGCTACATGGGAGGCTATGGCCAGCAGCTGGTTAGCTTAGCCTAGCATAAAAACTGGAAACAGCTAGCTGCCTAGCCTGCCTCTGTCCACAGGTTAAAGAAATCTGCCAACCATCTCCTCTAAAACTCGTTAATTATTCCTGGAAGTTGCAGGCCAAGAAATAGAAATACTTAACTCCACAATTTGACGCTTATAAGCAAGCTTTTTTGGGCCACCTCAGACAGAGCTAGGCTAGCTGTTTCTCACTGTTTTTACACAGTCTGTCAGTCTTTATGCCAAGCTAACATCTGTTTGCTCCAGCTTCATATTTAGCGTATGTGTAAGTGAGTGGTATCAATCTTGGCAAGAAAACAAGAGAGCGTAAATGTCGACCTATTGCTTTAAGCCCTTTGTTTTTTTGCTTTAGTACCTTCTTGCCCTTATTGTTTTACCTCATGAAGACAGGAATGAGTTTTAAGATACTGTACATGTGCTTGAAATCTTTCCTTCCTAAGTCTTAGCGTAGAATGATTGTTTACTTCATATCTGTAGGGGCGTAGGTTTTAACTCTTTAACTCTGAAATGACTTTGATTTCACTTCCAGGCCTGTTCATTAACATTATATGTACTGTATGCTGGCAGTTTTCTTGCCACCTTACAGGCAACATCAGTGTCCTACAGCTGAATGCCTTTCTGTTAATATTCAGTTGCCGTTTGTAACCACTGGTGGTCGCTGTTTCCACATGTAACAGCCTCTGAAAGCAGCACACATGGACAAACAGCCCCTCCATCTGTTCAGCCACGAGGGGCATCTCGGCTGTATAACCACACACAGAGTACGTCTGCATTGTTTGCAGCTGTGTTTGCTGTTGTTTATTGTTTACTTGAACGTGCTCCTCTGCAGCAGGCCCGCTCTGCTCTGCGGGGACAATCACTCCAGTGATAAAGCGATGAATGATGATCAGATTGTAAGATTGTGCTTTGTGATATTCATATTCTGCTTTGCTTTAGAAGCCGGTGGATCTCAGTGCCTGACAGGAGAGCGAGAAGCAAAAGTCCAAACGCACAATAGGAAACACTGGGGGGGGGGGGGGGGGGGACATCAGCTGGGACTGGGTTATTTCATTATTCTTACACACACATGCTGTTTCTCTCTCACACACTCCGTCCTCTGCTGAACACAGACCGTCATCCGTCCATCATGTGAATGCTTTGCAGGCCTGTGTTTAACTGGTCTTCTGTCCATCCCAATGCTGCTACTGTACCCATATGCTGTCCATAATGCTTCTTCTACCTGAAGACAACATTCCCATTGCCTCCACCAGCTGGTGGTTTAATAAAAAAGTGAATGATTAACAGACAGACAGTTGGTGGCTCAATGTACTCAATCTGTTGCTTCTAAATGTTTTCTGATGAGGCTTTGGTATGCTTCAGCAATAGAAAGGTGCTCGTTTCCTCTGAGTAATATATTAATATATGGCAGTTAAAGTGACAGCATTTAACTTTTGAATGAAAGCGTAACACAGTCGTCTTTTTTCAAATTCAAAGTTGAGTTCATAAGCAATGAAATTCACCCTTGCTCAGTTCAGCACACTCAGGGGTTTTGTTTTCCAATTTCCTTTCTTGGTCTGGTATGACCAGTAACTTATAATAGCTAATTTTAGCTTATGTTAGCAAAGTTAGATAGTGCTATGTGGTTGTCACTGAGTCCTGACATTTTGACTCTTCTCTTCTTGTGCTACTGGTACACCTTCATCCTACCCATCTTAATTGTCACTCCAGGCTGCTGCTCTGCTAAAGCTACATATTGTTGCTTTAAACCTACAGAGACGCAGCACCTCAGTGAGGCATGTCAAAGTATATTTGACAAAGTATATTTTCAGGATTTATCGAGGACAGTAACTTTGCTGTCATGACTGATCAAAATGCTGAGTCAGGAAAAGCTGCGGCAGCACACACACACTCTCTCCTGATGACCGTAAGTGTGATATGTGATATGACGGACTTTTTGCTACTTCTGCTACATTTCTCAGCATTCCACTATCCTCCTTGTTACCAAAAAGCTTTTTTTTTCAACAATAGTTAGAGCCTCACTTTGACGTCTGCAGACAGTCTTCCGTTTGAATGGCTTTAAGGTTGGAAACGTTGTCTTATTCCAGACTGAAACACAGGTCTTTGGGTCTGAACATCGTTTGCACAGCATGAATGAGTGAGTTACAGTGATTTGTCATTATTGTAAAACATCAGCTTCTATAAGTGTCCGCAGCCTCTGTCTTTTTCTTTTGCTCGAGTGCTTTATTGATCAGCTGTGTGTCCCTGTTGACCTCCTGTTTCTCATAATTTCCATGTGTATTAGACAGTAGCAATTTGTCTGTGGTCTCTTGAGTGAGTACACGTTTATTCAAGTGTAGCATGTTAGTTGCTAATGCAGGTATCACCTTAAGTAACCCATTACTTTACCCAGTTTACACTATGTTTTAGTAATGAATTAAATATTAACAAACAAGGGAGCACTGACATGAGATAAACCTGCTGCCTGGTAACTGTCCACTGTGTCCGCTTGGTAATCCAGCCTCGCACAGCTGGAAGGTATTAACAACAGAACAACAAGAAACTTATGAAAAACTATCTTTATTCTACATTTTTATGTAATTTACTTCAATGTACAGTCTGTATGATAATTTCTGGAAACGAACAAATGAAACACTGTTTGGGAGAACATCAACTGATATGCATAAAAACAAAAGGTTACTATAGGTTAATAAATGAAAGGTGACACCTTTTGGGCACCTGATGTTAATGTGGATGCATTGTGGGCATCACAACAATGGAGAAAAATCTTCTAAAGCACTGTGACCTGCTCATCAGCCTTCAGTTAGTCCAAAGCCTGAGCGACAGACTTCTGTGGTACTGTATAAAAGTTCACCCAAAAAAAAACAACCCAAAAAGTTATTTGAAAAAAGAAAAGGAAATGTCTATTTACAGTTCTGTAAACCAGGACCATTTAAAAACACTATCTTAGAAAAATAAAAATAACCCCATGGTTGAGTACAAGGAACATTTTTGTTACAGTACTTAACATGCTGTTCACATTTCCCTTCATTGTAAGTTTTTTTTTTTTTTTTTGTCCCTGTGTAAACTACAATGACAAATGTCAAAAAAGCTTTTCCTAAAATGATGCAGACCACATAGAAGTAAAACCAATGCTACAGTAACCACCCTGGCAGCCAGGATATGCTTGTTATTTCCACATGCATATGCAAATTATGCAAAGAAAAGACAGTCAACCGTTTCCTATTAGCAATGCAGCTGCCTCATATAGCATATCCACTTATTGTGTGTTCAAGAAGAAAAAAAATCAAGTTAGAATACAAACATTACATTTGTAAAAAAAAAGAAGAAAGAAAATAGAAAAAAGAATAATAGATAAACAGCTCCCAATATGCTTCTTAATATCCTACAAGGTTTCATCCAATGAATCATCACATAACAGTTTCAGTTAAACACATTCAGCTTTCTCCACACCACGTCAAGCCAAAGCAAAAGCAGACGGCATGTTCCTTCCCTTTTGTGGCCTAAATCAACAGGCCAATCCGACACTTACAGGACCGACACAACATGTCAAGACTCAGCTGAAAGGCGAGGAAAGCTAAAAAAGGACAGAGAAGATCAAGTCTCCCTGTTTGAAACTCAGGCATCGCTCTCGGATGCGTTTGGACAGATCACAGATGTGAGTTTGTGTTTTTCTCTGTGTTCCTCTCACCAGTTTGAAGTGGGCGGGGCTCCACTGGAAAAAGCTGTTTTATCGTGCACGTCTGTTTACTTACTTGCTGGCCAAATTTCCATCCACATTTTGTACAAAAATGTTGCATTTTTGTTGATTAGTATGTTAATTTGAAGAAGATTACATCATTACATTATTTCTGTCTGTTTTCATTCCCTTCACAATGTCTGTCTCCACTTTGTCCCATTTTACTGTTACTGATACACCAACTTTCCACCTAAGCCAAGCAAATAAACCATTTTAGGATATTTCAAACCTATAATGAGACGCTCACGTCCCAGTGTTCAGAGGCCCGAGAGGAGGATGCTGTACATACTCAAACACACACTCCCTGTCGTCGACATGCCGACAATTCAGGGTCAGCAGATGAAATATACGGCCAACAAAGCTCCAAATCAAAAGCAGAAAAACAAAACGAGATGTACAGAGCTGAGCTTCATGCTGCACACCTGAAAAAGCCTCACTTCCTTGCATACTGAGGCCTCTTCCAGGCTCCTACACTTGACAAAGATTGCATCACGGATCTCAAAATTGCTGAAACTGATCAAAATTGTCTTGTACTGTGCATCTCCCCTACCCAAATAAAACAGTTGAAAGCAATACTCAAGTTTCATCTTCCTCAATAACCAAGTGGAGAAAATACTGCATGTTAGCTGCTCCTGGCGTTACACCAGTCACCTGACAGCTAAAAAAATGTGTTTACAGTGCTTTGTCGTCATTGTTAGTAATAAAGGATCAGTTCAAGAGCCACAACATGTTTCCTCAGCCAAACCTCAAACAGAAAAAGCTTCGGGTTACTGATTGGTTTAACGCCTGCTTGTGCTTCAGTGCTCCTGTGCTTCAGTTTAGTACAGCGGACTCTTAGCTTACCGTCACTCAGGACGCTGCCGACACACGACGCAGAAACACACGCCCTGATGTACAAGTTAGAGCGAGTCACTTGTCTATAGTGACAAGAAAACTGACAGAACCAAACTAAACAGATGAAAAACTGAACATTGATCCCATGTTGCATGAACAAAAGGTTTTAATAGAGCATGTGCATCTTTTTGTTTTTTGTTTTTGTTTTGTTTTTTTGCATACTGTCTAAGCAAGGCCAGTCTGTTAGGATTCAAACTACAGTTTACTGACCATATCTGGCGAATTTAGGTGTAAATGTGACTGCATCATTTTCATCCACCAGCAGGCCTTAAAAGTAAAGTGTGATGTTCTGTCTGACGGGAAAAATAATAAAGAAATCAAATGAAATCGATTAAAAACCATTAAGGGTTTTGTTTGTTAGAATGAAGGTTGGAAAAGCTGGGTTTTAGAGGACCAAGCATGCACACAGTCTTTTGACAGTCATATGAGCCGTCTCGCTACTGGTCCTTTCAACTTTCTTAACAAATCTCCAGTGTGTGTGTGTGTGTGTTTGTGTTTGTGTGTGTACAGTATTGAGATATGCACACACACACAAACAGTGGAGAGGTTTTTCCTCCCTGCCTCACTTTGAGAGAGATAACTACCTGACTCTACTAGGAAACACAAGAAGGCAGGAACAGGAAAAAAGGTCCATGTCCCAGCTTATTCCTCCTCCTCTTCTTCCTCCTCTTCTTCCTCCTCCTCCTCCTCCTCATCATCGTCCTCATCGTGGCAGTGAGTGATCTCCTGGGGAGTCTGGGGGAACAGGTTGGGAGGTTTGATCTCGCTGAAGGAGCGGGTCAGCTGGTTGCGTTTGCACTCCAGGTCCTTGCAGTCGCTGCAGTGGGTGCGGTTACGCGTGGCCAGCGGCGACTCCATGTCCATGTCCACGTGGGCGTGTTCCACCGTTGACTCGTGGGGCATCTGAGGAGGAGGAATGGCAAAATGTGAGAAGACAACTTGGCAACACTAGCTGGCTTACTGGAGGAGTCTGCTCTACATTTGGGCTTTGGTCCTCGGGAGTAACATTGAGAGATTGTTCAACCAGAAAGCCTCTCATTGTTTCCTTAAGGAAGTTAGTATCACTCCACCTCAGTCCCAGATTGACCTTCATCAATACCAATGACAGAAACGAGTGAACTAAAGAGGCAGTATTGGCTTTAACCTTTGAGGGTGTGCGGTTTACATTCGGAGACTCACCAGCACGTGCGCGGCTCTGAAGAGGTAGCTGAAGGGGTAGTACAGCAGGTTGATGAAGGAGGCTGCGTACAAGTCAGCATAACGCATCACTTGAGAGGCAAACAAGGTCTGTCTGGAGCCACTGCGGAAGAGGCTACCCATCATGCCATAGCACATGTCCATGTCGTGTGTCACTTTCTAAAAGGCAAGAGGGAGAGGACGCTGCTGAGTGTGCAAATTCATACTGAGACAAGATTTACCGACTACCAAGGATTTACTATCCTGACCCTAGAAAGTGTAGTATCTTTATGAGGGGCGCTGGTTTGGTTGTTCATTGACACAAGTGACTCACGATTACATCACAAGGAACAAT
This sequence comes from Chaetodon trifascialis, assembly GCF_039877785.1. Lineage (NCBI taxonomy): Eukaryota > Metazoa > Chordata > Actinopteri > Chaetodontiformes > Chaetodontidae > Chaetodon > Chaetodon trifascialis. The sequence continues at coordinate 21,820,183 of NC_092057.1, forward strand.
GAGGAAGTGGATTATTGTCAATGGTTAGACTATAGTAGACCCCATATCAAACACACGGTCAACATGGGCATTGATAACGAGGCCATTTCAGCCACTGTTAACAGCCTGTGGCCTCCTGGTGTCATAGTGATTAAGGTCGTACCTTGACTCTTCTCTGAATAGTGCTGATGTCTGGCCTCTCGTTGCTGCTGCTGTCCAGATGTCTGAGGAAGGGCGGGGACAAAGACAATGAGGACAAGGGGGGGGGGTGGGGGGATACTGACATCAGTGTGCTGAAAGGTAATGTGTCAAAGAGGTGGTTGCAACACTGAGATTTTGCCAGGCTATAAATAACAGCAGTAATACATGGATATCAGGCAGCCTGCGGGAGCAGCCCCTTCAGACTTTACCCTGTTGACCCTGCCTGTTCTCTCTCAAACACATGCTCACATACATGCTGCAGAGAGCAAAGAGCAGCAGAGCTGCTGCAAGACAGGTGGGATAAGGTGATGGGAGGGGGGAAGAGAGGCTAAAGGTCTTCACTTACTTGTAGAGTTCTGCTAAGAAAATGTCCAGACCCTGTAGCTCCTCGAATAACGCTGGAAAACACAAGCAGGGGGTGAATCTCCATCCGGTTCATGGTGCATATACAGTGTGTCGTAGTATTAGTTAAAGAGGGAATGTGATTACGCAGTCAGTGCTTTGACTTTGTACCTACTGATTATATGATCTTTATGACATTTACCTTACGTACTACTCGTGTTGATGTTGAGACAGTTTTCTAATGCGAGGAGTGCTACATACATACAAGCATACATTAGGGCTGGGACATTAATCAAATTTTATATTCAGGTGAGATTTTGGCTTGCAACGAGTACAAAAACACGATAATTGAGATAAAACAATTACTGTGCCGCATTCTGTTTCGCAATGATGCATTTTGATGTGTTTTTGTCTTGAGTTAGAAATCCAGCACAGTGGTGCAATTTCACCCCGCCTCAAAAGCTCAAACTCACTGTCAGGCAGGCTGTGGCACGTTTAGCTCACCTCACTGCTGTCATATGAGCCGAAAATACAGTCAGGCCACCCACTGCTTGGATTTTGATGTTAAGGTATATTTGAATTTTTGACATATCGAGCAGTCAAGCTGGTATTTCTACATGTCAACGTGTGTGTTGGCCTGTGATTGTGTGCTTGTCGACGGACTCACAGCTCTTGTCCGTCCACACGTGCAGCTCCTGGGCCAGCTCGGGTATAACCAGGAACGTCCTCCAGCCTTGACGTTTCTTGGACTTGAGGATGTCTCCAAAGATATGGTCCCCAATGTAGACTATGTCCTTCCCCTTGGCCCCCAGCAGGTCACAAACTATGTCAGAGGAACCTGAAGGAGAATGACATGACATTAAAATCTGATCAGTCACAGCTTCTACAGACAGCTAAACACGAGGCCAAAGAGTAAACAATGAAGGAGACTCGAGTCTTACCTCCAGAGTAGACTATACCATGCTGCAGAGGCCCTGTGTACGTTCCTATCTTTAAACGGCCTGTTGTCTGAAATGAAGCAAACACATGAGATTGCTGAGAGGAACCTTGGCACATAAACCACAAGCAGAGTCAGCTTCATGGACACATGAATGAAGTCACATGCTAGAGCACATTTTCGCATACAGAATGTAAGTGTTTTTTTTTTGTAAACCTTGAGACTGCATCCAGTGTGTGTAAACTTCAAAAGGTCATAATCTCTCTTCTGCATAAATGCTCATTGTTAACTTCAAGATAAAGTCTTGAAAACAGAAACAGCTACAATCGCCAATCACTTATCAGTATGACCCATAAGCAATTATTTGTTCACTTAAACTCAAAATCCGACTAAAAATAACTGCTGTCCTGGCAACAAAGGCAACCCATAATGAAACCATTTTTTGAAATTTTACATCAATTCAGCCTTTTCCATTCTGAATTTAATCACAAGTGAAGCTCAATCAGAGTTCTCAAAACTGACAGATCATGTAATTCTAGAGACAACGGCCTTCGCTGGAAGTTGTGCTGACGATGGTCGTACGACTGAAACGTTTACTGTCACATTTCCTTAGTTTTTGGCACATATAATAAATGGTTTCTTCTACATGTATGCACATACTAGCAGACTGCTAGCAGCTTAACAAGCTAACAAGCCACTGGGCTGCGACATATACACCACGATACGTCAGCGTTCACATGCAGCGCGGCTAACAGTCAGGCCTTCTCTGCCCCAGCTGTGTGTTCTGTGTCTGCTCACCGTGTCGACTTGTCTGAGCACCGTACCCTCCCCAAAGAACAGCGGCTTCCTGGCGTCCACCAGGATCAGATCAAAGTAGGACTGCCAGGGCCGGTGGGAGGTACCAGCCTGTGGTGGGTACAAACACACACACAAGCAACAAAGTCACACATGTGTATGAACATAAAACATGTTTTTCACCTTCACTTGCATATTCAAGACATTTCAAAGTCTGATCAATGGGAAGGAAAAGAAAAGCTGCGTTTTACCTTTGGGCCATGAGGGAAGTCAAACAGGTAGGTCATGATTTTCTGAGGGGAACAACACATGCAGTGACAGTCAAACCAAAGGCAGCAGTGTTTGGAGTTAAAACAGCTGATAGCGTTGCCTCTGCCTGTCTCACCACGGCAATTTTTAAATGCACTTACTGCTATTTTCCCCTAGGAAGTAAAGCTTCTAACAAAACTGCATGCCTGTACTCACATCAGTGTATTTGTAGTCACTGTTGGTAGCCAAGAAAACCTTGGCAACTTCATTCATTCGGCTGAGGAGAAGAGGCAGCTTCCCCTGGTGGGAACAGAGACGAAGCAAAGAAAGAAAAGACTGAAGCTCTAAGCATCCTTACAAACCAGCCTCTTCACAGAGTAAAACAAAAATGTGTCACACTGTGCGTGTGTGTGTGTTCTCTTACACAGTACACTTGTAGCACCCTTGATGAATACAAAGTACTTACATCTTTCACAACATACTTCTCCAGATTCTCAACCGTCTTCTCCTTCAGAGTACCCTGAAATTTGAGACACGGGGATCAGACTAAACACTGAAATTTCATTTCATTTCATTCACTAGCGGTTTGATACTCGTCATCAGTGACAATCTACGCAGAGCCCCAGAGGACTTGTGGCCCTCAGCTGTGGCTCTGACAGGATGTGTAAGAGGAAAGAGCAGGACTGATAACAGCAGTGATAGCGATGATGGTTTTTTTTGCTACAAAGAAAAGTCTGAGTGTGTTACTAAATACATACTAAAGAGCAGTTAGTTAGGGACAGCTTGTCCAATATCGGATAAGCTGTGTCCCCTGAAGTGGGAACGTCTCACCCACAGTCCACAGCATGCATACCAACCACTAAGCTGCACTGTTTGATTCTATGGGCCTGCCAGCTACAGATTACTGTGTGTCCACCACAGATGTTTTAGACGACTATTTTCTCACAGGGCTGTTTTGAGTATTACGGATACTAATACCCCCAGAGGGCGACTATTTATGGCCCTGACATTAACAAGTTGTCTTGATATGAGCTGACTTTCCACCAGATGTGATCTGAGGGGTCATAGGCCATACATTTAAACCCTAGCCTGCTTTCAAACCAGACCTGTTTGGCTGACTTGATCTGTGGTGCCTTGCCCCATGACACTGAGTTTCTGTATGCTCATGTGAACGGTTTCTAGTGCTACTAAACAACTTAACTGTTAAGAAAGCAATCTCTGATACACTGGACAGTGAAAAGGAGTTGACCCAGAGGTGTGTTGAGCTTGTGACCTACCAAGTTTATTTCAGCAGTAAAAATGAACACAAGGAAGTAAGAGTCATGTAACTGCTGCATCACCTGCTGTCAGTCAACAGAATGTAATTTCCCCTGCCATGTAGCGCAGATGATGCAGGGTGACATCATCAAAATTGTCTGAGCAGTGAGTTAAATGTTGTCCACGTGAACTGAACTACGGGTGTGAAATCGATCTTAATGTTGGGAGCTTGTACAAGACATATTAAAGTCTAAAGGCCACAGTGTCATCAGCACAGAGCACAGTCATGTCCAGACAGAGGCATGACAGACTAGAATGAGTAGCAACCTGACATGAACGTGAAACAGACATAAGTAAGGTTGAAGTCTAAGCGGCCTTGCCTTGAAGTGGACCCAGTCGACAGCGTCGCGGACATCCTGGAACATGCTCTTATAGGACATGAAGAGGTCGCCATTTTTGAAGCCAGTTTCACAGCTGAAGGAGAGGAGCAGAGACACACACGTACACAGCCGTCGGACAGGCCACATCTTTACAGAAGGTTTTCAAAAACATGACATTTGTTTTTTTGTTTGCTTTTAAATGGGATAGCCTTCCCTTGTTGGAGGGGTCCCCAGCCAAACAGGAAAGCATTCTCCCCCTAAAAGACCAACAACCAGGTTTCAGAGGACAAAGGACATGCAGCCATTCCAGATTACATTCTCAACAAATTGACAGGTCATTGTATCTCCTTACAGTACCAAGTAATAGATTATCTGATAGTTATATCAAGATTTCATTCTCTGTAAATAGTTAGTGAGAAAATTTTCCATTCCTTTCACACTCTGATAAGAATCCATGCTTTTAAATAATTAGTAGAAGAGATTAATAAATAATTGTTATAGAAAAAGGGTTCTTTGACTGAACTCCCATTTGATTTCCATTTTAAAACAATTATGTTATATTAGCAGTTCAGACACCTGGACCCTCCCATGCTGTAGGACTTGATCTTGACCCAGTTTGGCTGTCATTGTGTCACCATGTGGCACCCACAAACTTGCATGTTTGTTGCATGACAGATAGTGTTACAAACAGCTCCTCACCTTGTGTATCTGTCACAGTTGGAGAAGAAATCCACTAGGCAAGCAAAGAGGTAGGTCTCTGTGAAGAGAGACAGAGGGACAGGGACGCGTCGTCAGTGATGAAGCAGCTACATCAAACTTGGAAAGGTCGTCCACAGTGTTCAGAGGTCTCACCTGGCAGGTTGAAGAGTGTGTTGAGGATATAGAAGCGCTCTGTGTCATCTCTCTGGATGAACTTGTTTGGGTACCGTTCACGGATCTCAGGGCTGGGAAAAGAGGAAAAGACAAGATTGAATCTTTTTTTTCTTCTTTCTTGCTCTCACATATATGCAGACAATGTTGGAAATAGATGAAAATTTGACATACAGTATAATGTCCAATACTGTTCAAAGATCCATGCATCTTAGGGAAGAGAACGTTGGACACACTCACCCTCGGAGGAAGTTGAATCCATGTACACACACCAGGATATTACCATAGGCGTCAACCTTTAACAGGTTTCCATACATGGTGTCGAACACAAGGCCTCTGAAAGTAGAAGGAAACAAACGCTCCTGTAAGACTACCACACAGAATGAATCATGTCTGACTTCATGGTAACATCTGGCATCTTAAATGCCATCATCTGTGACTCCAAAGGATTAAAATGATAAGAGATGAGGCAATAGATCAGCAGTTGTCCATTACCCTGACGGCCATCATCATCATCATCATCATCATCATCATCATCATCATCATCATCATCATCATCATCACCATGATGTCTGTGTGGTGGGGTGTGATTGGTCTGACCTGGTGGGAAAGGACGGGTCATAGACGAAGCTGAGCAGCTCCTGAGGGTAACCGATGGAAACCAGCCGCTCCACTGTGAGCTCAAAGCCAAGTGACTCGTACTCTGGTGACTTGTACACTAGAAATGAGACACACCCATACACATGGTTTGAATTCAGTTTTGCCCCAGTAGAAGAGCACAACACACAGAGCAGTTTGGTGTATAAACTCCAACAAGAAGCCACAGATTTTGGAGTCGACGTTTAAGATGACCGTGTGATCCTGCCTCAATAAGCCTGGTATGTTAATGTTTGTACAGGATAATGTTTATACAGGATCTTTCTTCTACACAGCATGAGTGGCCAAACAACTGGTCAATCAGTTGATTGACAGAAAATGAAAGGACAATAATTCTGATAACTGAATTAGCTTTCCTCTGTTTTACGTCATCCAGATGGTTGAAACGTTTATGCAAGAGGAGACATCAAGTCCACAGTGAGACATTTTCTTGCTCTGTGGAAGATAACTACCTGCTCAATCAGCTATTAAACTAGTATCTGGCTGCCAGGAGAGCTCGTGGAGTACGTGGTGTACACATAACATTTACATAAAACACAGCTGTGCGTAAACTGTTGAGCATCATGACCTGTGGGTAAAGCTGTGATTACACAGCAAACAGCACTTCATTCGAGTGACATACGGTCAGTGCAGCTCACTCATGTTACACAACACATACATGTGACTTTTCTGGGCTACATGGTCCACGTGAGAATGCGTGGTGTTGTCTCAGTATTTGGATATCATGCCCCCCCCCACACACACGCACTCTTTGCCCTTCTCTCTCCTAGCTATCAACAAGGGTCTAGATGTCCTGCACGCAAATCCACAAAGAAACAGGATCAGGTGTGAAAATGAAAAAAAAAAAAAAAAACAACTTTCAGCACCCCACCCTGTCATCAGCTGAGCAGGATATTTATCCCAGAGCTAAATGTAAACCCAGGCAGGGAAAAAAGGAAAAAAGAAAACACAGACTGATGCTGGATTAAGAAAAGGCTGGCAGAGGATTACAATGCTATCTGACACTGGGAACAGAATATGTCAGATGTTATAAATACGACATGGAGAATGCGCTTGTGTTGTTGCCTACACTCCCAGTGGGGTTGTGGGAGGCCCCTGGAGGGGGAGAGATATTGGCTGATGATTCTTGGAGGACAGTTAGTGGGGGAACAGCACTGCAGGACAAACAGGAAAACATCTGTGTCCTACTCTGCAAAGAGTGTGCGCTTGTGTGTGATGCTGGGGTACACACAGAAGCTTAATGAGCATGCAGAGTTACAGGAAAATCTTGGGTCCATGAAAGCTTTTGTCCTTTTGTCGACTGCCCCTCTCTGTAAGCCTGAGCCTGTTTCTGCATTGTAGTCACGTAACCTCTTGTAGTTCACCCCCCCCACCGTGGTCTCACAGCAAACTGAGGGTTTAGGCCCTGTGCCCAGAGCAGTAGCATACACCAAATAAATTGCCTTTCTTCCTCCTCTTCGCTCACTTGTCACACTCGGTCACCTTTGCCATCACCACCCTATCTTTCTTTAGTTCACTGGATGGCACTTTGCACATGCTGACCTGAGGCACTGGTGTCTCACACACACACACACACACACACACACACACACACACACACACACACACACACACACACACACACACACACACACACACACACACACACACACACACACACACGCCCATCGGGACTCTGTGGGTGCGGTTTGTTAAGATTTGATCGACACCACTAAACACAACACATGCAACAGATGCAGACCCCCCACTGAATCTTTTGATTGAAGAGCTGTTAAATCCGACTGGTGGACAGAAACAACATTGTTCTAACTTTGACTTAAAAAAAAAACCCTCAAAGTACTTCAGCTCTTTCTGTTTTTTTCCTTCAGAGGTGACTTTAATGACACCCAAACCATTTTACTCCTCAGCTACTTGAACAACAACCCCCCCGCCTTAAAAGAACTCCAGACCTACACATGACACTCATGGCCTACATCATATCTATTTCAAAAGTAACTCTAGAAGCCCCTCAGTATTTCATGTGTGTGTGCCTGAGCAGTGTCTGTGGACTGATTAGTACATCAGTTTTTCCATGAATGCCACACTGGAGGCTACCATCACGGAAAGTTGAATATTTTAGCACATTTTATTGAAACCTCATGTTTACAGCATTGTGTTATTGTTGCTTACATCGTCCTTGACTCGCTTGCATTTCTGCTTTGTAGGGGTCCTTGCTCCCCTGCTGTAAGCCCCTTCTCACATTTCTCACACTGCCAGTACGCGCACACACACACACACACACACACACACACACGCACACACACGCGCGCGCACACACGCGCGCGCGCACACACACACACACACGCACGCACACGCACGCACACGCACGCACGCACACACACACACACACACACACACACACACACACACACACACACACACACGACCATCTACTTAGAGCTGGGACAAGAAGTGGCCTTAGCTTCAGGGATCTGTTACTTTGGATCTCTGATGAGATTGTTGCTAGTTAATTATACCCTCCTTGCTCCAGTTGTTGAGGTGCAGTTTATAGGCCACGTCTCCTCCGGCCTAAATGTAATGCACACCACTTACACGCAAGGTAAACAACCTGCAACCTTCTACTCATAGACCACTAAATCCAAATCATACACAGTGTCCCACACAGAGCCTTTATCAGGGGAATGTGACACATTAAGTATTAGAAGCCGACACCTGTCTTGATTTATCTGAAGCCACTGACGTGCAAATGTAGGCCTTTGTCACAGATTTACACTACACAGACACTATCAAGCATACTGTGGAAAAATGAGAAAACTTAAGCACAGCCTCAGGGGCCTACATTCTAGCCAAAAGTCCATTGGAAAACTAGGACAAAACTGTGTGTATCTCTCAATGCAATCTGGGCCTACGTGTGTGTTTGAGCAACATTTTCTGCAGGCTATTATGGGCTCCAACAGATGAGGCAATGTTGTCTCATGCAATGTTGATTTACTTGACAAAGCCTCAGGAAGTGCTACAAAAAAAGTGAGCCATACTCGCCCGCTGTATTAGCTGTAAATGTTTCCGTGCTTGGGACTTAGAATTGAGAATCCTAAATTTGATCTTTATGTGTTTGGGTTAGCAAACATTTTATCAGAAGTGCATCACAACATCATGAAACAGAGTAAACTATGAAAATAAGTACACTTTAAGCACGTTGGGCCGTGTTGCATGTATCTACCTTCATAATCAAATACCCAGTTTCACCCTTTGCACTTGATAAGGTGGAAAATAAATATACTGCTCAACGTGCAAAATGACAAAAAGTGCACGAAGTGTGTATCATAGCTGAACAATAGGATTTGAAGTAGGCAGACCTCAGGTGGAAAAAGATGATGTAAACCCGACCAAACCACAGCAGATGACAGCTGGTTGTTTGGTTACTTCTGCTGCCAAATAAGTGTCAGTTGAACCACACCTGTGCAGTCCTGATGACACAGATTAGCTCATACCTAAGGACTTTTTCCCAGGCTTTTACTTTATTGTTGCTTATACAGTCATTAATATTTACAATGAGAGAAAAATACTAAAACTATGAAACCAAATTGTGGCTTTATGGGACTATTCATCTTTAGACTAGATGAGTTTTAGACTGTTAAACATCACCAAAACAATATTTTCTTAATTTTGAGTTTTTAAAGGAACAGATACCTCAATATATGAACCTGATGGTTGGCTATGTATTGTCTTATAACATAATATTACCTAAACCTAATGAAAACCTGTCCAAAAACACTGTAGATTAGCACATCAAATACTTTCCTGTATCAGAACACATGCATCATCATGCTCCTATCATGAACAAATAAAACAGATAAACTGAGTTTTTCTTTGGTTTACACATCACATAGTTGTACTGTTACATACAGAGTGTAAAGCGTTTGTATTGATCCCACAGCCTAACATGGGCTTGGCTGCCATGAGTATTGACTGATAGCGGTTATTAAACTGTTGACAGGAACTATGTTTGCGATGTCCCCATACACCCTTTAATAAACTCCAGCCAGTCAGTAAGTAAGACACTAAATTATCTGATTGTTTTTAGGTACATGTCCACACTTTGTAGAAGCTCTGTCAGCATTTAATGACAGTTTCATCCAGCAGGACAAGTATTTATTTTATTTTTTTTCAAACTGCATACTTTAGGTACTTTGCACATTTGAACTGCCTTTAACACCCCCTCAGAACAAATACTGCAGTGGGCCAGGGTGCTGTGGTTAAGCAGCAGCCGTTCTGTGACACCACCAGCTCCTTGGACTTGATGAAGCACGCCTGTGGTCAAAACCTGAACACCCTCCAAAGATACATGATAGCTATGCTTCCAGCAAACATTAACACTTGGTTATGAGCTCCCATAAAGAGAGTCATGTCAACAGCTGAGCGTCCGTAAAATCTCCTGCCCTCTGAACATCGATGGGGGTGCAGAGCCGGAGGGGGACTACGAGTGATCCCCGTTCTCATGGGAGCCATCACTGGTGAACTCAACAAACAAACGTGACCTGCTTTTCAAAGTCAGGGAGGATTTATTTATAGAGGCACAGGGACCAAAAACTGGAGCTGAGTCACAGAACAAAGTGGCATGAATAAATCTGGATATTTTTGGCCCAGTTACTGGCCAGTAGGAAAAAGAACCTCTCCATACAAGCGACTTTGTGGGGAGCGAGGCTTAACGTTTTGTTATCTAAGTGTTATAGTGTGCTAAATGTGTCACCAGCATTGACCTAAATAATATCTGTGAGATGGCAGGGTGGCCAAATGTAGAGCTGAAAACAGGCGATACTGTAGACTTAAATGTCCACACAAAACACACAGAGCCAAACATGAGCCAACAAGCCATTGAGGAGGTGAGAAATCTGAAAATATATACAGTTTGTACTCCCTCAAAATCTTAATTTATCCTGACAACTCTTCTTGATCAATGCATCTATCTTGATTGACCTCCATGGAGACATTTACTGTATCTCTGAACCTCTTCGTCAGTCTGGATTTATCAAGTGACACTTCCTCTAGCCGACTGCACACCGAACATTTAAAACTACCAATAGTAGTGCTAGTGATTATTTTATTTACCAATCAATGGATCATTTTTTGCCAGTTTAAAAAATAACTCATAACTCAATCACAATTTTGATAAAAAGATCAAAATAAATGATTTAGCTGCACTGTTTTGTTTCATCACAAGCAGTGATTCATTTGGTGAATGTGTATTCAACTTACCTGCTAAAGTGTAATCCATATCAAAGCCAAAGCATTTAATCTTCTCCATTGCCAAGCTTCTGTTGACAAACACTCTAGAGAAAACAAGTTGAGGTAAATGTTTTAGTTGCAAAGCAATACTCAACAATAAGAATAATCAAATATTCATTTGTGCTGGTTCACTAAATGAATGGACCCACTAAAACACAGATTGTGGGCTAGAATGGGTCTATTCAGTGTCCAGAAAAAAATGTACCAAAATCAATTAGTCAATGATGCACAATGAGAAAAGAAAATGTTTGTTTTTTTCTGTGTTGTTACCATACATCATTCTGTCAATGTGTGGACTCATCATGGACATCGTAACATATCAAAAGTCAGCCTCACAAGTCAATGCCCAGCACATTTTTCTGAAATTTGTATTTCCTAAGTACACTTGACATACCGTCAAACCATCAGGGTAATTCAAAACAGCAGCAAAAAATTCTACCACAGTGACTATTTGTACACGTCCTACACATGCATCAGTGTCTACAGATGCAGAGTGCTGGCATTGTTTTAAAAGATGTGTTTCGATTTGGGTGGTCCTTTTTAGTGACTAGCAAACCTATCTTAAGAAAAGCAAAATGATACATATTGTGGTACATTATCGCCAGTTGTGACAATATCTGAAAAGACTGGGACATAAAGAACAGTGAAACACTGAATATCACAAAGCACAACTGTATTCAACAACTTCTGGTCTTAATTTAACAGACAAAATAATACTGTGACATAAAAGTGCTGACCGCATTCTAAATACAATGTTTCAACTAATCATGTTTCAGAAACTATGAATTAGAACTAAAATTGCACCATATAATTACCCAATTGTGCAGCACTACAATGAACTTGCCACACATGCCTTCAGTAAAACCACAGGAAGTTAAAGCTCTAAACCAGGGGAAGGTAAAACCTGACACACTTAGTTCTAAACATGACAATCTTCCAGGAAACAGCTCCACTGTGCTGGCTCATAAATCAGTCCATAGACTGGGGGTCCTCGCTGGTCACAGTGGTAGACAGTGTTTACATAGCCCGGCTGACACAGAAAAGACAGTGTCACACACACTAGTAGCTTAACGCGGACTGCTGGCTCTGACATACACAGCTTATCTTCAACATCTGTGACTGAACTCAATGTGTAGCTGTGTTCCTGGATACTTCCACACAAGCCAAGATCAAAAGAAGATAGAAATCAGCTACAGGGAACAGGGAAATCAAAACAGTCACACTGAAATAAAAACGTTACATCACAAGACCAACGCTGACTCTGCACGGCAACTGATCTGTGACGATGACGTCTCATCGCCACCAATGTCTAACTCAGCTGTGAAATACCTGGCAGCAGATCCATAGTGAACAAGCTCCCATTTAGATCTTAGTCCAGCAGACGACTGGCGATGCATTCTGTGTGAAATTAAACCTCAGTTTGACTCTCCGTTGGTCTGACCTGCTCCAGCAACACAGGGTAGCTCTGACCCACAAACAATGCCCCCCCTCCACCCCCCTCCCTCGCTCTTTGCTTTCTTGCCATTCAGAAATTTTCTGACTTGTTGCAAAAATGATTGTGGCTATTCCGCGTCATTCTCTGTTGTTGCTCTGTGCTGTCAGTCAGGGTTGTTGTTGTGCAGCATGATGTTTGTGGGCCCTCAAAGACATCCAGAACAATCACAAGTCAGGTAGAATCAAGCAAGCCCCCGGCCCCAAGCGACAGCTGCTTACCATACTGAGATATGGATCAATGTAAACACTTACAGAACAAGCCCACTTCTTTTTTTAGAAGAATCGGACGGGGGCAGCAGATCTTTCATTATACATGGATACCTGATATCTGACTGAGGAATTGTATCACAGATAAATCTGGTTTTTTTCTTACTGTTCAGAGATTTTGGTCATTTAAGAGCAAATGTGTCCTTTATTCAAAAAATATGTCCAAGTTGCTCAAATTCAGCTGGTCGCGTCAGCTCAAAAACTTAATTTTCACTTCCTGAATACATTCAATTGCTCAGTTGTTTACATTATTTCTGGTTCAGGCTTGACAGGCAATCAAGCAAAAGTTGAATATTGAAATATTTCAGTGGTTCAATATGGATGAAATTCAATGTCAACATTAAACACAGATTCAAAGGTATGAGATTTTCATGGTATGATAACCATCTCAGAAAATAGCTTGAAATGACTTCACAGTATCACTGTATTACATTATTCTTATATTTGCTACAATTACCCTTAAAGGAATGAAAACAGGGGTTTTTTTTTATTGGTTGAACAAATGCTTTATTATAATTCACAAAATATTGTGTCCTGACAGATGAAAATTTAAAGACTAACATGATAGAATTCAATACTGTAGAGCAAAGCTAATGTAGATGGTACGATAACCATCAATTTTCATACTACGGTATACTGTGACAGTATTAACAATGGGTGGGGGAGGGAGGAGGCGGCTTCAGTACCAGAGTCAGCCTCAACTTTGGTCACTTTTGCCTCAAACATCCCACATCACAGGCACACCACACCTACAAAAGAATCCCTTAACGACACGTCTCTGTGACAGACAGTTTATCTGTGCCGGGCAGAGTCGTCAGCCCTCTGCTATGTGATACAGATCTCACCATTGGGCTGCAGTGCTTCAGCTGATCTCTTACTGTGAAGGAATGCTCTCTGTCTGTCTGTGAGATAAACAAAAGGTCACCTTCACTGGTCCCTTAAAACTGACTGAGCTGATCAAGCAGCCTCGGTCAACTTAACTAAACAGGGCTGCTGTCACAGTGTTGCTGTTAGCGAGCTCCACTCCATTTCTGTTATCTTTGCTTGTGTGATTGTATGTGTGTGCTTGGAGAAGCTGAGGGGTGTGGGGGATCGTGGACTGGGTGATTTACAGTATGTCAGCACAGAGCTAACAGATGAGTGACAGTTTCCTAAACCCTTTGAGCACTGCATATTATATAATGGTGTGAAAGAACAGCAGTGCCCAGTGGACACGCAAGGCATAGTTAAACATTGAACTGCAACACACGTTTTATTACTCTGACAAGGAACAAATTCCTACTTATATCAGCCTTTCAACCAGTATGACTAAAGGGCGTTTCCAACAGGTACAGAAACAAGGGGGTCTATCTATGGTGAGACTCGCCTACTGTTTAAGTTAATAAGTTACAGGTTTTGGATTCATGCACTCACTCCCAGGATCTCAGCAGTACAGTGACATTTCACCATGAGACAGAGAGGAATTTTTCATAACAGCCAGAAGGCCACACCCAAGATACAACTGTGTGTGAAGACTAAGCCCACAAAACCTGCTTTACTTCCAAGCTCACAAACCTAAGTGATGTGGCCTAATGAGGGTTCGGATCCACTTGATGACAGGTGATGAGGAGTAAGACAGCAAAGGAATGGACAGACAAAGCTTCAGAGTAATAGAAATCCTGAATAATGAATGACTATCAAGAGCCTTGCCTTTAGAACGGTCTTAAGTAGAGACACATTCAATAATGTTGGGCCAATATGGTCCAAGTACAGTAAAAGCCAGTAAATGCCAGAATAAGTAAACAAAGCTATCAGTCAGCCAGTAACATATCATCCAGTTATAATGGAAATAAAAAAGTGACACATTGTACAGAATGTAAAAAGATCAGCTGAAAATATTCTGGTCTTAATAGCAGCTTTTCAGCTAAGCAATTAGTTTCTGAACGTGAATGATGATTCGTTCTGCCTCAGAGAGATGAACAGTGAACGCCTCTGTCAGGCCATCCACAGCATATCTGAGGCAACCCTTGAAGGGACTAAATATTCTTAGGGAGCAGCTATGGTTACACTTTAAGTACAGCTTTTCTAAGTGCTTTCCAAAGGCAACCGGACTTGCTTGAGCTTCTAGGCGACGCTTCACCTCTCATCCGGGAGGCTTCTTCAGCTCTAACTGACCGGTGGGGAGCCCCGGGCATTTATCCTCTTGCAGGGTCGTTCACACCTTGTGAGTCGTTGAGGTCGCATGCGAGTTGCTGACTCATCCCGGCCATCATGTGAGACATCAGGGTCACGTGAGTCGTGGTGAGAATGGGTGTTACGCAGTCTGGGGGGGGGGGGGGGGGATCTCAGGACTGCACTGTGAGCTGATAAGTGTTGTTGTACACCACTTCCTCTGTTCAGCGATGGTCGTTCCAGTTTGACGTAGATGGCTTCATTCACTCCTCTTTCAAACCGTCACTCTTCTCAGACTTCAGTATGGTCAAGGGAAATTTGACCAACTGATTGGACAATGATGAGACGTACTACTCTCTGTTCTACATCGAAAACTTCCTATTTCTCTAACTGCTCAGTGATGGTTACCTTGGTGACTGGGGAAGCCATGGAGACCAGAATGCATCCAGGCAATAATGGTCACAGTCTTGAGTTTGTTTACCTGTGTTTGAGCACAGAATGGCCCTTTTTTCTTGATGGTAACTGATCATGTATTAAAGTCCCATGAGATAGCATTCATACAATTACAGACCTAAAACTTAACTTTCCTAGACAGATGGAAACAGACCATGCTTTAGAGGCCTGTGTATATTTCTCTAAACATAATCTAACCACTCATTTTAATCTTTAGCTTCCAACTGCTGATACAGTTCTTCTGGCATTTCCTGTATTGATTTGGTCATTGTTGTAATTCTTACAAAATGATTGATAAATTCACCTTTTCGAAATGTGACTGCCTTGTGTGAAGTACCTTTGCAAATTCCTTCAAAGTCTAGTTGTTTTGGTTCATTTGCCACATCTGAATATTCATGTTTCACCGTAATTTATGTTTATGGCACAACTGAAAGGTAAATCATTTTGTTTGGCTACTCAATTTATGTCATACAATGCTCAGGCGTCCCACCTGAATGTACCTCCACAGGCACTTCTTACCTGTGGTATGGCTCTCTTCTGTACTTTTTCATTGTCAGGCCGTCCATGTTGGCAGGCAAGTCTGCATAGTTCTGCAGTCTGTCACTCCATGAAGTTGTCATCTTTAAAACCTTTCAGTGTCTGGGGAGACAGAAAACAACACATATGGAGGGGATCAATTAGAGAACATGAGGTCAAACACAAATACAACCCAGTGTTTTCCCTGAAGAAGACTTTCACACTAATTCCAGTTGAGAAGCCTGATATTATAACGGAGGACACAGAGCTTGTCTGTATTCTCTCCTGCACTCGTCACAAAGGACCCTGATCTCACTGAAGAGGTAAATGCAATAGATCCGAACAGTTTAATCATCATCGATCAATTATGGGTTTTCCCAAGGTGTTCTCCAACGGCAAATAGTTGGTGAGGGAATGGTGAAGGAATGAGGATGAGACGGGAGGGACATATGGAAAAAGTCAGACCAGTTAGGTCACACTGTTCATTTCAGAGACAGAACAAACGACCAAGTCTCAAGCACGGTGTCATGTTCATACAGCCTGGCACAAAACATCCAATCTCACTCACAAGGCAAAGCCACGGAGCAAGACTGAACTTAAGACCCATTAAACAGTTTCACATGGACGGTCTTGTCAGTGGGCTATATTTACAGAGATAACAGAGACTTTAATCCTTGTTTGGTTGGCATCACGTCACACACAAACAAGCGAAGGACTGGGCAGAGAAGAGAAACAACAATCTGTGGAAAGTCTTGAGAATTCCTGCCTGAGCAGACTGTAAGCCCATTCTTGGCTTGGTCTTTTTAATGTGTTTTCCTCCCATGCGGACACTCTGTCATTCTCCTGTCACTGGGAGGCTGGGCTGCGGGGAGGAGAGGCAGAGGGGGTCAGCTTTCTGGCTCTTGGTGCCAGCACAAATGCAAATGACACTGACACGTTGAGGCTGCGGAGAAAGTGTCATCAGGGCCACAAACACTGCATCAGAGAATCAAAACACTGTGACTCTTCCACTCTGACCTCGAATATTCTTTGAGAATATGAGTATTAATGAGAAATATGAGTATCCTAATGCAGCTAATGCCTTTGTTACACTGTGGCCCACGGTGTGCACTGGGTCCACTGGGGTCTGAGGGGGGCTCTGGCTTGCACACATCCAAAGCCGAGCAATAAGCGAGTTTGCACACAGCAGCTGAAACGAGGCTGAGAACTTGTCACGGGCTTTGTTGCCTCAGGTCCGTGTCGACAAGAGCGACTCGACGTTTATCTCAACAACACTACATGTAACGTTACCTGTCACTACTTTCGTGTTGAAGTATTATCTCAAGCTGGATAAACACGACGGGCTCTTCAACGAAAACAACGGCGACTAATTCGCTTCAGCTACTGTAAAAGTGTCTTGAGAAGCTAACGGCGAAGCAGCCCCTCGGTTAACGTACCAGGCGACGTCCTGGTATTTGCTTGCTTGTGAGAGCTAGCTAACAGCCTCTGTCCGGCTGGTTTTTATCTGACATTGATGAGAAGGACAGCAGCCGGACAAAGCTAACGCGTTAGCTGGCTTTCATACAAAAACAAACGCCACAAAGTATCGCAGCAGATTTCAACTGCGTTTAGCTGCGGCTGGCGTTGCTGTACTCACCTTTGACTTCCCGAATAAAACAACTGCACCGTCGGTTAGTCTGAGCATGCGCTGTGTGTAAGTCGGAGAAGTGTCTGATGTGTGTTTTCTTCCAGAGAGCGCAGTCAGAGCGATGATGTGTTCACTGTACAACCAAGCAGCAGATGAGTGTATCTGCTCTCTCTCTGTCCCTCTCTCTCCCTCTTTGAGCAGCCAGCTGTTGTTATGACATCCAAGGGGCGGGGTTTAATCCTGTCTATCAGGAGGAGGCGGGACGATCTGTCGTCGTGGCACAGACACGTGACTCGCATCTGTCATTGGTTGAGTACATTAATGTGTAGAACTGCATCTATTTGATTTGGTGCAGGGATTTATTGGATTTCGGTGAACCTGCGGCAGAGTAAATCAGTGATCTACCCAAGATGAAATACTATTATATTACTAACATTTGTTTACTCAACTAGAACAACAAAAATTGCAAGTGCACAAATAAAGTCAAGCACTGTTGTCTCATGTGAGCTGATTACTTAGATGCATTCCCATTTGTTCAGGTGCTGAAACATCTGACAACATTGTACTGTACCCCGTGGTGGATATATGCATACACAGTATATACGGCTATTCCATTACAATAAAAGTCCTGCATTCAATATCCTCTGAAAGTAAAACGTCCAAATGTATTATCAGCACAATGCAGCTGCTTCTAGTGTAAAAAGTACCAAAGTAAAAGCATTATTATATACAGTACGACATTACATTGTTAATTACTGATGCAACAATGCATAAGTAGCTTTTTTTTTTTTTTTTTTTTTTTACTGACTTTTTTTTTACTTGACTTTATACAGTTAGGTAGTTTATTCCAGGACCTTCTAAAGGGTCAACCATCTGAATCTGAAGGGTCCGGAGATAATTAATGGGGGAGAAAGGAGGAAATTTTAAGTTTTGCTTCACAGATTGTGGTTATTTCTGTAATCTTTGCTAGTTTTACATCTTTGGGCCTCAAACAGTCAATGAAATGAAACCATGTGAGAAGTTTAGAGGGGAAATGAAACTGCTAACAACTCATAGACATCTGGAACGTGACTAGAAGCCCAATCTACACACTGCTCTGTTTGTTCATTTGTTTGTTTCTTGTAAGGTTAGGTTATGTAAATTCTTTAAGGTGATCACAGCTGTCAGACAGTCCAGTAAAAAGTGCATTATTACTCTCTGAAATTTAATGGAATAGTAGTATAAAGTAGTATAAAATGGAAATACTTAACTAAAGTACAAATACCTCAAAATTGCACTTATAGCACTTGAGTTAGCATACCTAACCACTGTCAACCATTGGATACTACACAGCAGCTTTAAAACTAAATGTCAGTTCACTATCATTGTTACATTTCGCATACACCAGAGAGGAGAAACTACTTTGTTGCTTCAAATACTTTTTGAATATGTGCTATAAGCACAAGTAGGGTTTTTGAAAAATACCCCAATTACAAGCACAAAAAAATGCACAAAAATATACTCAGTTACAGTAACAGGACAAAATACAACCCAAAACATTTAGATGAGATTTCACCCAGGTCAGCATTTGAGGAAAAAGTCAAAAATGCATTTCTCCAGATAACTCTGGGAATGAAATATTTCCCATTGACATTGTCACTATAGCGACGTGCCTCCCCAGCCACAAGCTGATTTTGGCTTGCAAGACTTCATTTTATTCACACAGACTTCATTATCACAGACTTTACAACACTGTTTGATACCAGCACAGATTCCTGGAGAAAGGTAAAAAGGTCCTCCAAGGTATTTGTAGGGCAAGTCAGAGGCTCAGGTTTGAATATCCTGCATAAATATAATGCGTGTCATTCAGCTTGCACATGCTTTATTGAGGGAAATCGCTGTCATCTGTCAGCTCACCTGTTCATCCATGAATTCACCTGAACATTCAAAATCCAGAAGGCTGCATTCATTATTATACTTTATATGTTCAAGAAAAAATATGATCTGAATTTGTGGCATTGGCTGACTATATGTAGTTTATTATGGTGTATGAACATTGAAGTTAAGTAGGTTATTATAGATAAAATTCACTGCTCTATCCCCCATAGCTGTTTTCAGCCCTGTAAATACATTTGCCAAGTTCTAAACCTTGATGGTGAATCATGCATGGAGGCCTTTCATCCAGCTGCTGCAGCCGTCTTGTAACCTATTATGCATAATATAAGGTGAGTATCTGCAGTGGCATGCTATCTGCAATCATACGCTGCGATCATAAGTGCAGGTAAAGATAATGTGACCTGTGGCACCTCCAGGCAGCGTATGTTCTCAGGCTCTGACTGCATTGTTGCACAATTTCCACATGTGCACTGATACAAACAAATAAAAAAAATGACAATTCATGCATGTATAAAGCTAAAGAAATAAGAAACCTTGCATACCAGTATTTACAACCAGTAATAGCACCCACATTTTAGATTTGAATGTGTGTCCTCTAGCTAGCTGCTTTTTCTCAGCCTGAGGTGAATGGCCAGTAGTGCTGGTCGGCAGTGTCGTCTCTGTGCGCTCTACCCATTCATGTGTAAATGACAAAGACCACTGAAACTAACAGCATGCATAGACCGGTCAATGTCTCAGCAACCCAGTGGTCAAATATGATGATCGACACCTCTATTGACCAGTCAGAGTCAAGAGAATCGAGGGGCAGCACCCAAGTTCACCATAGAAACATCAATGATAATCCAGAAGGAAGTAACCCCAGAGATATATTGCATGAAGAGCAGCCCCCCCACTCTAGAAATCCCCTCCTCTTTATGTAAACAACCAAGGCCTTCAGACTCTCTGCTTTCATCTGATACCTGGCTTGTGTGGTTTGGAACTGAAAGTCTGAGGTGTACAAGGTGAAGAGAAAAGGAGACAGAACAGTCCCCTGTACTACTTTCCACAGTCTCAGACAGAACTTTGCCCAGTCGGACAAACTGCGGTCTGTCTGTCAGGTAGTCAGTAATCCAAGAGATTGTGGGCGCGTTGACTCCCATCACCAGCAGCTTCTCACCCAGGAGCAGCGGCTGGATGGTAGTAAATGCACTGGAGAAATCAAAGGAGGTTATCCTCACAGTGATGCTGCTACAATCCAGGTGGGCGTGAGCACGCTGCAGCAGGTGTATGATGGCGTCATCCACACCCAGATTTGTTTGGTAGTAGAGGGTCCAGTGATGATTTCACCTGCGGTCAGTGGTAGGCCAGGACCAGCCTCTCCAGCACCTTCACCATGAGCGATGTAAGGGCAATGGGTCTGTAGTCTTTGGGGCCAGATGGAGATTTCTTCTTTAGAACAGGAACCACGCAGGACGTCTTCCACAGCAGTGGGACTCTCTGCAGGCTCAGGCTCAGGTTGAAGAGGTGACCCAGGATCACGGACAGCTGGCTGGCACAAGTCCTCAGGACTCTGGAACTAATGTCCAGCATCTTTGCTGGCTTGTTTGTCCGTGAGACTTGGATCACAAATCTAGTTGAGAAACACAAACACTGGAAAACTGTAAGCTGAGGTGTTCAAACCCTTTACTGAATACAAGAAGAAGTACCATAGTTAAATGGTTTACAGCACAGTACAGTACAGTACAGCATAATACATGTCATATATATTCCTACCCACCTATATACATATTATGATTTTTGTAAATGTTTTTGTACAGTGTAATGCAACTCCTCACTGTTTGCATTTTTCTCTATTATTGCCATTTATAACATTTCCTGTTATAATGTGTCCACGTGTTAAAGCTAGAAACAATACAGATGATAATTTGTTGTGGTGATTTATATCAATATTGGTGTCATGACTGAAATTTTGCTCAGATAAACTTTATCAAGATCAGTTCTTAACAATACATTTTCAATTTTATTCTTCTAGTGTATGATTTGCCCATCAGAGAGAACACATGAATTCTCATGTACTTACATATCACACTGCACATTTGCCATGTATTACTCATCTTACTCATCTCAACAAAACACAACTCCCCACAATGTAAATCATTCAATTGTAGGGCGAAGACTCACTGTAACAAATTACTGTATTAAAATACAGGAAATTCTGTCTAGTAATGTACTTTTCTTCGTAAATACAGTTCAATGCTGCACATATCAGAGTAACAAAATATTAGGAACAGCAAACTAACGTCAAATCTTAACAGACGTAATACATCATAAATTATTTGTCATTTGTGTCCGCCCGTTTCTCATCTCAGTGAAGTCGTGTTGAATCCAGTCCCATCACCTCACTTAGCTCACAGTCAGTATAAAGATACTAACAAATAGGCGTAAATATTGTGGATCATTGATCGCACGGCGCAGCATCATCCATCCTGCTCCCGTGCTTTACTGATTGAGCGTGACCCTGTAATATATCCCACTTTATATTATATTTACATAACTTTTCTCTTTCTTGTTCACCACATGATGCTAACATGCGTGCAGGTGTTTCCAGCTAACGTTAGCTAACCCTTCAGCTGCTCAGTGGACAGCATCTGATATCTGTCTGTCAAAGCACCGTAACAATAACATGGCGATTTATTTGATTTTTATGGCCACAAGGTCGGATTTATACACAGCAACAAACTACGTTGAGTTAGCTAGCTCGATGATTCACGATCAACTCATGTTAATTTAAAAAAAAAAAAAAAAATTGATCGTCTATTATGTGTTACATGAGGGACTAGGGTGTGTTTTTTTTGTTTTTGAGCTATTTCATGTTCTTTATGATGTGTCGTGTTGCTTTTCTCCCCATCGTTTCTCATTATGATAAAATAGCTTACAGTATATTGAGACCATTGTCTCATAATGATGAGTCACAGACGTGAAGAAAACATCCTTGAATTTTCCTTTGTTGAATGCATTACGTGCAGCCAATCTTTACTTACCACACCAAATATATACTTTCTCTGTTATTACACATTCAGATTCAGGCTTCATTGGTATCAACCCCAAAGAGGAACAAAGTCCAGCGAGGGGACGGTGGTGTCCAAGAAGCAGCTGTTGATCTTCATGTGACTTTAGGCCACAACACATCTCCACATGGACCTCACTTTGACAAAGGAACAGCCCACACTGCAGCCAGATGGTCCTGTTATTTCAAGGTAACATGTCTCAAGTTCAGTATAGTTCACTGTAGTTGTCTCTTTTCTGCAGTTCCAGACTTGCTCTTTCACTTGCTTTTTATTGCACATGATCAAAACTGATGAAAGAATGGCACTGAAGGCAGGGTGCAGTTTGTTTGATAAGTTTGATATGAAGAAATTGTTGAAAACCTTTTTCACATGATTAATTACTCTCATGGATTGTATTTGGCAATCATTTTATTATTTGAAGTGCAGTGGCTACTGAGCGAAATAAATGTAATGGGATATAGACATCACTTGTCATAGTTCAAGACAAAAAGAAAATGAATTGAGGGCACGAAGACGAGGACATGCAAGCTGAAATCCTGTTCAGCACGAGGAATGGTGTTTTTATGGATCCTGTTTTATGTTTTCTACAAAAATGAATTGACTTTAATAAAAGACTGTAAGGCCATCACTTGTCCAGGTCATTTCCGTGCTCGCAGGGTTTTCATTCTTCATTCTACTGCTCTGTAATACAATACACCAGTAATACACTGGATATGGACATTACAGTAGGACTACTAAAATAACAGTATCATGCAACCAACCAGCTGACAGTATGATACTGTAAAGCTAAATATTATACAACACACACATTCTTTTACAGGAATAAACTGTTGTTATAGATTACAGGAGGTACTCTGCTGAATAGCAGTTTCATGCTGGCAACTAAAGCTGCCCATATTTACTGTAATTTAACAGGGAAATTTCTTACAGTGTGGGTGAAGGTTTGTGTAAGGGTTGGGCAAGCATGGTTAGGATAAGTCTCCAAGAAATGAGTGTAAGTCTATGTAATGTCCCCAGAACTGATGGAAACATGACTGCGAGACAGATGCAGAGGCTTTTAAGTATGAAGTTTGCAGACTTCATGGCTGGATTAACCTATTTGGAAAAATGGGCAAAATTTGCTGTTGGGCCCAACTCCTCTACATGACAGGCACCATCCCAGGTTTGATTTCTGGATGCCATTCCTCCCTTTCATCCTCATGTTTCCCTGTCCTGCTCCTGTGGTTAATTAAATGTTAGGCAGAGGGCCTGAATGATTTCTTTAGACCCAAAGGTGCAGACCAGAGAGGGAATCTATCAAACAAAAATAATTTATTTTAAACAAGAAATATACAACAAAAAACACACTCATAAAGAGTGGACAAAATAAACACAAAAAGCACTCAAAAGGAGTGGAGAAAGAACAAAGAAAAGCGCACTGATGAGGCAGGCAGACAAAATTGAAACACAGAGCACACTATGATAGCAGTCCAAAACAAACTCACTGAATGAATACTCACACTGAATGAAGAAAAACAACGCCAAGGATTCAGGACAATCCGGCCACAGGTAGGAGAGAGCTCTCCCCTTTTATCCTGCGCCTATAACAGGGTCATGTGCATCAGGTGTGCACCTGAGGAGGCGGAGCTGGCCAGGTGTAGAGACACACCCAGATAGACAGACAGGGGAAAAAAGACAGACAGCACATAACTTAACCAACATAACCTAATTTACCACATATTACCACCCACATCCATGTGACCTATCACAATCATCATAATTACGAAATAACAAATAAACAATCAAAAATAACCAAATTGCAAATATATAAACCATAACAAAAGGATCTATTAACACTAAATCCATTATGGCCATTACATAACAATTACTCACATTACACACATTAATAGGAGGCATGAAGTAATTAAAGCTCAATAAAAAGTTCAGAAAATTACTTTACATTTCTGTCTTCTTTCTTCCTCCCGATCCTGTAAATGGGTCATAAGTCAGTAAGACCAGAGGTTACTGGCACATAGCCTTATTCAAGAGTGATCTTCACCATCACTCTGTCAGTCAAGGTCAGGGTCAGAGTCAAGGTAGGCGTCACAATGTGCAACTGCCACTCTTCATCCAGGTTTGGGCTCCTGTAACAGACAGACCTTGGTTATTGGCCGGTCCATCCAGCTGCTCTTTGTCTTAATTTGCACCTGATGCACCAAGCCTCTCCTGTCTGGAAAGGTTTGTGGGATTCTTCCCATAACCCATAACCCATGAGTTGCAAGGTGCTGTGTTTTGCACTATAAGCACTATATCTCCAGGGACTAGGTTGCGTTTCACTCCTGACCATCTCTGACACTCCTGCAGTATTCCTTAAACCATCTTTTCCAGAGCAAGTTTGACATGTACTGGACCTGCTTCCATCGCCTCTGAGCGAACAGTATAATATACTGCGAAAATATACTGTGAAATATTCGTGGTTGCTTGCAGTGTGCCACAGTTTGACAACAGAGGGCAGCAAAGGCCTGTCAGCAGGACGCTGTTTTCAAGGAATGTGGAACAAAACCCCAAAGTCCATGACTTTGTGTGAATAAAGATCTTAACGTTTTTCTTCTTCTTGAAGATTCAACTCTAAACTCTCCAGCGACACCTTCAAGGCCAACCCGAGGACATAAGACGCAGTTTGTTGCTTCCACCTGTATGAACAAATCCATCTCCATACGGAGAGTCCTCACTCGCTCCTCTGCTGGTGGTCAGCGGGTGCACAAAAATCTCTCCCTTTCGTTCTGGAAATTTTCAGCATCTCTATTTAGCCTCATTGTCCCTGCAGACGCCCGAGAAGAAGAGGTGCGAAACACGCACGCTCCTTCATCATTTTAAAGGTGTAAAACCAAACATTTTGTCCAGGACATTTGGGGAATAATATCTTTGAATATACACAGAAGTTTAAAGCTCATCAGAAATATCATTTTGTGGAAAGTGGAACTGTAATGTTTTAGAGAGCAGTAACACTGTTAGTTGTCAACTACCAGTTGCAGCTTTGTACAACAGCAAAAAGTTTTGAAGCGCACCTTCGCCATTCTGCCTGAAAACCACTGGACTTTTAAGGTAGAGGTATCTCAATGTTTTTCTAGACACACTGAAAGCAGGCTGGAGGTCACCTTGACATCAACATCTTATGATCTGCTTCTGGAAGAACATTTCAGAGTTTTTTGTTTGTTTGTTTGTTTTAAGGGTAAATGTGCATCAAACACTGACGCATCACCACTGCGCCACAAAGGACAGTAGGACAGTTCCATCTGCTGCACACAAAGAACAGTGTCCAGAGCGCACATCTGGACTAATGTCAGGATTATAGTAGACTAATTATGAGCCGAGACGAATTAATGTATGACACAAAATTCACACTGATACCTGACGCATGTGGAACGAATGAGTCCTGATGTTGCCGTCGGGCATTAATTAGTGATTGGGTTGGTCCCCCTATATAAAGGAGACGCGCCCACTGCTCTGCTCTGTCTCCATACAAGCCAAGATGAGCTACGGATCTGAGGTCTTTTCCTCCTCCTCTTACCGTAAGATTTTCGGGGATTCTCCCCGTTACGCGTCCTCGCCTTCACGGACACCGGTGAACATGTCCTCTCGGGCAGGTTACCGCTCCTCTTCTCTATCCCGGAGCAACATTTCAGCCCCGATCTCGTACAGCAGAAAGTCCGGCCGCTCCTTCTCCTCCATGCCACTGGAGACCTTCGACCTGACACAGAGCAGCGTCCTCACCAATGAGTTCAAAATCGTCCGCACCAATGAGAAGGAACAAATGCAGGGTCTTAATGACCGCTTTGCAATGTTCATCGAGAAAGTGCATAACTTGGAGCAGCACAACAAAGTGCTGGAGACGGAGCTGACTGCGCTGCGCCAGCGGCAGACCGAGCCGTCCCGCTTGGCCGAGATTTACCAGCAAGAGATCCGCGAACTGCGCTCGCAGCTCGAAGAGCTGAACGGGGAGAAGTCCCAGCTCTTGATCGAGAGGGATGCTATTGAAGACGACCTGCAGAAGCTCAGGGGGAAATATGAGGAGGAGTTCCGTGCCCGAGAGGAGGCAGAGGCCACCCTAAAGGCTTTTAAGAAAGATGTGGACGATGCCACCATGGTGCGCCTGGACCTGGAGAAGAAGGTGGAATCTCTGCTGGACGAGATCAACTTCCTCAGGAAGGTGCACGAGGAGGAGGTGGCCGAGCTGATGGACATGATCCAGGCTGCCCAGGTGTCTGTGGAGATGGAGGTGTCCAAGCCGGATCTCACCTCCGCCCTCAAGGAGATCCGAGGCCAGTACGAGTCCATGGCGTCCAAGAACCTGCAGTCCGCCGAGGAGTGGTACAAGAGCAAGTTCGCCGACTTGTCCGCGCAGGCCAACCGGAGTAACGAGGCCATCCGCGCCAGCAGGGAAGAGATGAACGAGTTCAGGAGGCAGCTGCAGTCCAAGACCATCGAGATAGAGAGTCTGAGGGGAACCAACGAGTCTATGGAAAAGCAACTCCGGGATATGGAGGACAGGCACAGCGTGGAGATAGGAAACTACCAGGTAATCACATTTAAATTACTCGACAACCCAAAGATGATTAAAAAAATCATAACGTCATAAAAGTTGATTATTATTTCCATCGAAATGAATAGACTGTTTTTCATCTGTAGAAGTGAACGTCAGAGCAGTGATCAGATGAGGGGCAGCTGCTGCGGGTCGGGCTCTGTCCGTGGTGCTGAAAGTCTCTCCCACGGGACAGCGCGCTCAGCAGCTGCATCTGACAACGCCCACTGAGCGTATATGTGCTGCAAATGAGTAATTTCATCAGGTGTTGTTTTTGATTCAGCACTCCCAACTGAGAATATGCTTTAAGAACAAACATTTCAACCCAGTTTTGCTCTTAATCGACTCTAATCTCCAGCTACACATCGCACAGCCAGAGGTCTTTGTCTGGCCACTGTGATTCTTCCTCTGCCCACCATGTGGTCACAGATTATTATCTCTGACTTACTTTGTCTCTCTCTCTCTCTTTTTTTTTTTTTTTTTAAATCTAAACCCTGGTCCACTGTTCTTTTATTGCTTTCTTGATGTGTTTTCTTTAGGATAGCATGGCAGAGCTGGAGAATGAGCTGAGGACCACTAAGAGCGAAATGGCTCGTCACCTGAGGGAGTACCAGGACCTGCTGAATGTCAAGATGGCTCTGGATATTGAAATAGCAGCTTACAGGTATGCTGCTCTCTCAAAAACAACGCACACATTATCAGCTGTGATAAGTTCTATGACGTGGAGGTGAAAGAATTTAAAAGCACTAAGATAGAGATTTTCAGTGGGGAAAATGTCCCCCTCTCCCTTGTTTAATTGCTGTTCCTGTCCATTACCCTTTATCTTTATCTCCTCCTCTATATGTCATCCTTTCTAAACCCTTCCCTCCATCCTCCTCTGTGCAGGAAACTACTGGAGGGCGAGGAGACCCGCATTGGGACTGGGATCACCTATCCTGGCCTCGCCATGAGCTCAGGTGGTGGGCAAGGCTATAACTACCAGTCCCGTATTTACACCAGCTCCAGCAGGGGCTCCAAGAAGGAGGGCAAGGACGAGGACCAGCAGCAACAGCAGCAGAGCAAGTCTGGAGGCAAGGTGTCCCAGCGCGAAGTCTATGAGGAGACGGTGGTCACCACAAAGAAGATGGAGAAGCAGCAAGACTCCGGTGATATTCCCACCAATCAGAAAAATTAAGAGCCTACTGTAAGCCTGTTTTTGACCCCTGAAGCGTCCCTTTTACCCTGCAAACCCAAACCTTTCTTCATTTCCCACCCTTAAACAAACCCTGAGCCTTTACACTCAAGCACTTGTGGGGATCTTAGATGAAAGCTCTGCTTTCGTCTTTATGTTCTAATCATAGTAAGATGGTCATGGTTTCTATCTGAACTATTGTGTGCTGGATGTCCACAAGTGTGTAGAGTGCGGGACCTGGATGTTTGTTTTACGTAGGGTTTATTCCTCCTCATCCCGTTGGTCCCCCACATGTGTTCCCCAAAGGAAATCCATTACAACTCTACTGTCACTCTATTCAAAACCACACTGCATCTGTTCTCTCTCTTTCACACCCTCAGCATCAGACAATGACAAGCACTTAGGTAGCATCTCTTACAAGTACGGTCTTTCTAAATACAATACTCTGGTCTTTCACACTGTGGGCTAATGTTACATTAATATGTCATACTGACACTCAGTAGATGATAACTCTGGTCATTCACTATTACCACAAGCTGTGAGATATTCTCAACACATTCCAATGGAGGCACAAGTGTGCGAGTGTTACTGTGCACATTTCAAAAGAACAAAAGCTTCAATTCACACCAGCTGGTGTCAGTTATTGCTTCTACTTCCACTTATACATTACAAATAAAATTATTCTTGATATAACAACAATTTAGTAAGGAAGCACACACTCTACAGTTGCAGGAATCCAGACAAAAAAAAAAATATATATATATAAGATTGCGTCTTGCTGAGCCATTATTTTGAGTCTCTAAAAATGGAGTTTCTAAGCAAAATGTCTGCTTATATCTCCCATTGCACAATTTTTTTGATCACAGTTGGTGCACTGACAGTTTGGCTGTTGTCCAATTTGCTCTGCATGACAACAGTATGAAAGAGGATGAACAACCTCAGACTTCACTCTCCAAGTGGATTGCTGAAGCTATTTTAAAAAGATCTGAAGCCAACACGAAAACAAATGTATCAAGGATAATTTGCATGGTGTATGTAGATGTCATGCTTGCATGGAAATCCATCAGCCCATTGGTCATTTGACACAATTTTGTTGTTTAAAATTAAAAGGTTGGCCATCTACCATGCTGAGCATCATCATGCAAAACACTCAACTGTAGTAGACATGTGCTTGTTAGCCTGTAGGCTAGATTAGAGGAGGATTATCATAGCTCCCTCTGTAGGATGTGATTTAGGTAGGTTACAGATCTTTGCTGCTGATGCTATGAGAATAAGAAGGGAAGATCCTATTTAAGGCACTTATACAGGATTGTCAAACTACCTATTTGGAACAGTTTGCACAATGTGATATGAAGGATTCTGGGAAAAGGGAAGAAAAGATGCTCTAAAGGAGACAAAATGCAGGTAATATGATAAGAAAGAGGAAGGGATTTTCCTCCAGTCCGTTAGAGACTGAATTGTAAATTATGCTTTAGCACAAATGTGCAAGATTCTGTATGATCCATCCATGTAACACCATTACCCATGTGCCATCGATGATGCTTTTGTGCCCCAGAATCCATGTCATATCACTCA
Source organism: Chaetodon trifascialis (assembly GCF_039877785.1). Classification (NCBI taxonomy): domain Eukaryota; kingdom Metazoa; phylum Chordata; class Actinopteri; order Chaetodontiformes; family Chaetodontidae; genus Chaetodon; species Chaetodon trifascialis. The sequence continues at coordinate 21,849,873 of NC_092057.1, forward strand.
GCCAGAGGACAAACCAATGCCATCAACACGCAAAATCCATCTCAGATTCAGTCAGAAGCTGCTAGACCACGATGTGTTTGAAACAACTTGACCTCGCTCTTTATAACTGTGGCCATGACTGGATACAATGTCTGTTGTAGTACGACCTCACCACTAGAAATCCTTCAGTATGAGACTTATAGCTTGTTTTTCTGCTTGTGCACTGCCAACTTTAACACAATTATCTTATTCTATTGCTGCTGCTAGTCACGGTGATCCACGCCCTGACAAACTGCACTCACACAGAAAACAGAAAACCACTGACTGTCCAGCAGACTGCTCTGGATCAGGTTCCTTTTGTCTTACTTTAGGCTTGTGATAAGTATCTTAGTACTGTAGTGAGTGTGTTTATATCTCTACACAGTGGCCTATCATAACTGGAACTATTTGAGGGGCAAAAAATCTGAAAGTTTGGCAATTTCTTTTATGGATTGGTGAATTTAAGTGTAAAACCGACATAAAACGAACAAGAACTGAAAAATATAAGCAGCATTTTATAGTATGCAGCTATAACAATGTATGAATGGTTCATGGGTGCAAATATCAAGCGTTTATCTTTACACTGTAAACCAAAAGAGTTTTCATTGGTGCGACGTCTGAAGAAAAAATTTCACGACTACTTCTACAGCACTGCCAAACCTTTGTAAGTGCGCACACAGAACACCACTTCATGGAAAAACATCAAGTATTTTCTGAAAATAAAAAGTGTCACTGTTCCAAAACCAACAATCAAGATTTAGCCATAGAACAAATACTGTAGGATATAAAATGCCTTAAAACACCAGCAGCTTTTATTCTGGCCATGTGTGTGATGTGTATGATTCTGTTCAGTGGGGTGTTTAATCATATCTCTTTATTAGTATTTATTAGAGCTACCATGACTACAAAAGCATAGGGATTGAATGTAGTTGATGTGCTATTCTCTTTACTGTTGTTACTACTTATGTATTGCTATATGACACAATATGAATAAAAACTTGACATTAATGAGGCTGCATATGAGTTCATTGTGGTTATTTGAATGCTACACACACTTTTTAGGCAAGGATAACCTATTGATAAGTGTAGCCAGTCAGTCTGAGTCATCAGTCCAAGCATGCATTATCCATTAGCATTCCATTAATGGTGTTTTAATAACTTACCTGAACTCTTTCTTACTCCACTGCATGTATATGAAAGCTATAGTTACTATTGACTTTGCAGATTCAGATTAATAATACAAAATATTGTGAAGAAAATATGTATTATTACAGGTTAAGATTAATTATTGAGATCTGAGGGGAAATTCACAGGTTATGCAGCAGTACATAAAGTTATTGAAATTAACTCCATGTAAAACTGTAATATAAATATTCTTCCAGCATGTTCTCAAGTCTGAAGAAAAAAAATCTCTTGCTTTGATTTAGCTGTAAAGGTAAATATTGCTTTGCACCAAAAGTCACCTTGACCTCTTCCTTGGAGATATCCTTTGCTTCTCAGGGCCACAGTGCAGATGTGTACTAAAGAGATATGATGGATTACATGCTGCTGTACTGTACATTGATCTTTGCTCCACACACTTACACACACATACATACATACACACAGTCCTAGACCTTGAGACCCTGGGTCCATGGATTATCTCTGATAAGCTCATCTCTCCTCGCCCACCAACTGGGTGGGACAACCTCAGCACCGGGTGTGCATGTGTGACGCAGGTTGCAGTTCTTCAAAGATTTATACCCCTGCAATGCTGCTGAGTAGAAGGTGTGGTGAGAGACATCCACTGAAATGCCACTGTAAAAGCCCTGTTATGAAACAGCCCTCCCTGCTTTTGCTTCAAACTTGAAAAGTGCTTCAACTTTCTATTCTCTGTCTCACCTTACAGCCACCCTGCCCCTTCTTCATAACCCCCAAACACGAGAGTGTTATGAGGCTATAAAAACATATAAAACTGGACTGACTGTGACCACGTATACATTTTTGCCTCCTCTAACAAACTCTGGGATTAATTTCAAATTTATAGCTGCTTAAAGCCATCAGTGGGTGTTGCACCTTCAGTACCAATGCAATCAACATGCGCTGTAGCCAGCTGATTTCTCAAGTGTGTCATTCTATGATTATTGCACACATGCTTGTCTTAAAACAGAGGCTACCAGTATATTGACACAAACCAATTTTTCTCTATTGATTTCTCACACCTCATTATAGTAACATCTACTTTCCCCCTTTTTATTTTCCATTGGATAGCTTTAAGGTTGGAAAAATATCTAATCGCAAACTCTCTACCTATTGATTTGTTTCAGCTCTTTAAACCCAAGAGTCCATGTTTTTATATTTTTTATGTTCTATATGACTCATGCATTGTCTTGTATACATTTTCACAAAATTTTGCTTGTCCATATTCTGCAGTTTTGCAATCTCCACGTACAAATTAAAAGCAGCTAAAGTTCTGTGGGTCTTAAAAATGTTTGGATGCATGGTATGAGAGGTTTGAGAGGTTAATAAATATCAATTACACATGCACACTCCTCACTGACTGTGGCAATCTTTCCTTTTCATGGCTTCTCTTTTGGGACAAAGGAGGCTGTGTGGAGGGAGAAGCATGTTTTATGTTCTGTCTGATAGTAAGTGTCTGTGTGGGGTTGTGATGGTGGTGGAAATGAGAGTCAGGCGGTGCAGCGAGGAGGCCGCGGCTGTAAATTTCTTCGGTTTGATAGCGTCTCTCGAATCAAACCCATTCCTCTTCCCTGGACGGAGGCGTCGGCTCTGCAGAAATATATAAAATGTGAACGTGTGTGACCTTACAAACAGAGAAAGATCAGATACAGAAATACGTTTGTTTCTTGTCTTAGTGGCAGTTACACAAGAAGATGCTCTCTGTGTAGGATGTGTTAGCCTAGCTTAGCTGGCGCAAACAGGAAAAAAAACAAAAAACAAAAAAAAAACTTCCAGCTCCAAAATTGTCTTTTTACATGTTGTAAGTAGCTAGCTAGCTAGCAAACTCACTCATTAGACAAAACACAAAAACAAAAATTCAATGTGTAAATGTGACTAGCTAGCTTTGTGCTATGCTAAGCTAGGCTTTACACACCAGCTCGCACAGACTTGAAACTGCAATGAAACAAGCTGATTTCCTAAAATACCAGAGTATTCCTTCTTTATTCATTACACACAGAGAGGCAGACATTTTTCCAATACGCCTTTGGTGGGACTCATTGTGCCATTTGACCATGTGCCAGATGCTTGTGCATACTTCACTCCCTGTACCTGCACAGAAAGTGTTATTTTGTGAGTGGCTGGTGCCGTTGCCTTGGAATCTGTTGCTAGCATCCCGCTGTGCTTCAGCAGCCTCGGGGAATTACCGCTCTGAGAGCGGCAGAATTCACTCTCGTCCGCACGGGCAGACAAAGAGGTCTGAAGAGAGGCATGTGAAGGGATACAGGAGCCACTCAGCAAATAGAATAACAACAAACAGATTGAGGAGAGCAGATTTGTCACATGTAAGCTAATAGCACACCGTGGTAGATGTTGCATGTAAACTGGATGAGCTTAAAAACTGTGGAGGCAACAACATAAAAAAAGAAACACTTTGGTGACTATTTAGCATTAAATTACCAGTTCAATCTTTTTCCTTGCCTGGCAGAGAGTGCTGAATCATTTTGAGGTAGGCCCTGTGTGTGACGTGACGTTCTCTCACTCACTGTGGGTTGTTTTTTTTTTTTTTTTTTTTGCTTGGTGCTAATAATAGCAGAGGCAGGGCCAGAGAGAGCCAGACGTGCAGACAGACAGACTGTTTTTCCCTGAACAAAGGGGAAGGTCGTCGCAGCCCTGTGCTTAACCTCTGTTTAAGCGTCTGTGAGGGTGGATAGAGTGCTATTTCAACCTGAGAAATGCAATTACATTAGCCGGAAAATCCATCTCACTAATCAGACGCTGGAGTGGACGTGGCCGTTGTTGTTCTTCAAATATTTCTAATATTGTAAAGAATCGGATTGAGGTTTAAAGATTTGATTTGTAGAGCAAAGGTTACCTGATTTAATCTAGTATAGATGTGCTCCGTGTTTTTCTTTGTTTTTTAGTTTTATATTTTGACAGATCTCTTAAATGCTGGTTCAAACAGATATTCGGTTTGCACAGGTCTTTTATACTGAACAGACCTGAATAAAGCCTTTCAAGGACAAGCAGGAGTACTTGTTAATAGGTATAAAGCTACACACACTTATGCAATAATTATAGGCTACACCAAAACACAGAGTACTGACAGATATCTATGCTGATATGGCTAAATACATTTAAATACAACTGTGTTTCAATTAGACTACCAGAAAACATGCATGTAAAATGCATCACACAAGAACTATTTTAGGGTGAAATCTCACTCCTTTCTCATGTGTATTAAAGTGTGATTTATCATTTCCTCCAGTGATTGAACAGATTTCATAACGACCCACTGTAAAACCGGAAAACTTCTGATGAAATGTTAAAAAGGTAGATATTTTTAGGTTTCAGCTGGCTGCAACAAAAGCTGGAGAAGGAGGAAGGTCCTGTATTGAGAAACTGTTATGTGCATCCTGAGCAGCAGAACTGAAGCTTTGCAGACTGCCGTTGGATGCACTGGAGGCACAAAATGTCGCTGTGTAGATAAATCTGATAAATGAATCTGCCCTTCACAAATTTCAAACAGTTCAGCAATATTTTGATATGTGATGGCCATCAGTTAATAAATATCATACATGCTAGTCAAAGTCACTTATCTGTTACAGTTACTGTCTGTCAAACTTTCGTAGAGGCACAGTCACTGACTTGAAGCAGAAGTGCTGTTCCCAATTCAGATGGGACTCATTATATTGGAGGAGGCTGGGGAAGGTGCAGGAGTGCAGCAAAACAAGTTCAACCAACAGAGATCCTCTGTCCTTAAAGCAACCTTGTGCTGCAGTGTGCAACTGCTGACAGTATTGTCAGATGTAATGTGGAATCACACTCACATTAAGATATCCATTTGGATAATGGTTTATAGGTCAATAACAAGGCAATGGACTTATAAAACTCCAGCCAATTCCAGAAGTATATTTCATATTGGCTGTTTAAGATCTATAGTCTTACATAATACATTCTTGTTATTCTTGATTCAGACGTGGATAACACAGAAGTGCATACACAATTTTTTTTTTTTTTAGACAAATGGTGCTCCTAATGATCACATTGTACCATCATGTTTTAAAATGTTCCCTCAGCTCCTTGGGGGAGGTGAGAGGTGTGTGCTGCCGCTGCCTAATCCATAATAGAGCAGCTGAGCCCAGCAGGGCTTTCGATTCAGCATCCAGCCTGCAGACTATGACACAGCATTTTGAGAGTGAGAGATCAAAAGGAAATTGCAAGTATAAAGATAGAGCTGAGCTCAACCTGATGTTGAAAAGAATTCTCTCCAAGGCATCATGAGGGATTAAAACCCAGAAGTTAAGCAGTTGTAAGAACAGTAAGAGTAGTGAATGTGTCAGATGGAATAATTAATGAACAGGAGCGCAAAGCTTTGAAAAGGAGTGAGGCCTCTGATCAGTTTTATATGATTCTGTTTCAACGGTCGGCCTTAAGAATTCCCTTTTTCACTTATGACAGAGCTGCAATGACAGATGTAGCCTGATCGGATAAAAGGTTACATGAAAGCTAAACTTTTTGCCACGATTTTACTCAAAACTTTTCCTTTCTTTGTTCTTATTTCTTAGTGGTAAAATATTAAAATGGCCTCGTCGCTGTCGAATATCTGATCACCTACCAATTACTGTTGAATGCCTGCTGCTGGAGAGTTGGTGCAGCAATGCTGTGATGATACATGAATATCTACATCATACCACTTCCCCTGCCCTATAAAAAAACATCCACTTATTTCCAGTGATATTATCAGGAAGAACACTGGTTAAATATTGCATTTTATTATTAGCTTTTTTTTCTTTTTTTTTTCTTTTGCATAATTAGGCCACATCATTGTGAGCATTAATTTCCTCTACTGAGCAGGTGTAAAACAGAGTAACTGAGCTATTATTAATCTTCAGGCCCTGAGGTCTTCAGTTCAGGCCATGCACCTTTAAAATTACACTAAGGGATATTTCATTAAGGCCATTAATATCAAAGTAACATCAAAAGATTACTATAAAGTTACCGGCACTGTATGCTTGTGTGGGGATAAATCAGCTTTGCTCTCTGTTAGCGACTGATCTTCTCCAGTCAGAGATGTTCTCCTGGTCTTTGCTCTTATTGAACCCAGGGACATACTACAAAATATAGAGGCCAATTAAAACCCTGTTTGACTGATTTTCAGGATGATGGACTGTCTGCACTGGTCTGTGCTCACAACAAAGGGCCACCTTGGACAGTCTGCAGGTATTATCCTGTTATGTGGTTGTAATGGGATTCAGGATTTACATCTCATCCCTGTCAATTGAATCTCACACATGTTGGAGGTGTCAACATGCTTTGGGGATTAATCTGCAAGTGAGCTGATTGACAAAAGAAATATGAAAAAACTTTAGAGCGGATTATCTTAAAGGAATACATTTTAGCAAATACTGTTATTTGCTTTCTTGCCAAGAGTTAGGTAAGAAGATAGACACCTAGTTTAGCATAAAGACTGGAAACAGGAGGAAACAGTGTGCCTGGCTCTGTTCAGAGATAAGAAATCAGTCTGCCAGTACCTGAAATGTTCGCTGAATGACACATTATATCTTGTTTGTTAATCTGCACAAAAAAGAAAGTGTTAAAAGACCATCCCCTCTTTCCAGTCTGTGCTAAGCTAAGCTAACCCGCAGCTGGCTGGAGCTTCATATTTGACAGACAACAGGAGAGTGGTATTAGTCTTCATATCTAAAATCCTGTGGGATTTTAGAGTTTCTTCCCAACCGAAATAATTCCCTGGAAGATGCAGAAATGCTCCATAGAACTGAGGGGATGTGCAGAGTCAGGTGATAATTCCCTGTGTGTTCATAGAAACAATCCCTTTTGTATGATATATTATCAGCTGACCCGTCATTGATGTAAAGATAGTTAATAGTGGAGCTTAAAAGAAAACTCCGCCAGTTTCTACCTCCTCTTAAGATCTCACTTGTGGGGTTGGCATTATCTCTTTATCTTTAAAGGATTTGTGTCATTGTCATTATATAGTCTTAATTTAGTGTGTGATTATGTTGAGCACATCATTGCAATTTTCTAACAGAGCTGTCAGTTGAAACATGTCGAGTGCCTTATCTACAAAAATGAAACACATGTAGCCTTGGCTGCATTATTGAGGCTTTTGCTTCTCAGGCTGCTGTGATTATTTAAGCTCCACTAAAACAACCAGCAGGTATTTTTTATTTCCTTTCCCTATCATAGACCAAGGATACATTCTACAAACAATATCACGTCTGAAGTTATCCTCTCATCTAGTTTCACAGTGAGAGTGAGATTACCGTATGATTCATACATTAAACTGCCTCAGTAGCTACCTACCAGCGTGCAGCAGAGGATGTAAGAGGTGGAAACGGACACAGAGAGGGACCCTCCCCCACACAGAGGGCTGCGGGCTGTCAGGCTGGAGGAATAAAGATTACCTGCCTCCAGAGGCCGACTATTGACAAATCTCCCATGCTCCAGTCACTATATAGTCTTCAAACATCCAGACGTGCACACCGCAGCTGGGTGGGGGTGGTCAGGGCCTGCTTGAAGGGAGGAGGCCCTGTTTTTGTGTCTGTCTGCTTTTCACAGACCTGTCTTCTATGAGGTGCAGGAACAATAGTGATACCAAATGAGACATAAAGGTGGGAAGTCTCTGCTGCTGCAAGCCACTCCTGCTGATTCAGCACTGATCAGTCACTAGTGACTGATTAAAGCACTTATATGTCCACTAATTTGTGTTTTTTCACAATGCCTACATAGCTGCCACACCTTCTCCTTGCAGTGCTTTCTGTTCGGCATCCTAACACTCACCAGTCATCTCTCACTCTAACCTCATTTGCTGAAACGCAGTAAGAACTAATGGAGAAATCCTGCATCACGTCTGAGTCTGTTAGAAATTACAATGTCTCCCAGTGCAGGAGGCGGCCCATCAAAATGCAAAGCACACTCATGATGTTAAAGGCATGAAGGTCATTCATGTTTGAACGTGTCCTAGCCGTAAAGAAAATGAAAAATGCAAAATTGCCTTAGAAGAAGTTGAAAAGATATTTGTTGAAAAGATATCATGTGTATGCAGTGCTGTTCATATTGAGATGAGGTCAAGAAAAGGAATTATCTTAAATCATCCAAGGACCCGTGCAGCGACAGTCATTGTGCATAGGTTTCTCATAGAAAATACAAATCACACAAAATTAGCTGATTAAAGGCATTTGATGCAGGTCAATGCACACCAGTTTCAACTCGCAGTAAGGAGTTTATATTTTTTATACTCACAAAGATCCTTAAAAAATTAAAACTTTCACATCAATGGTTGGACTTATTTGCTTTGCATTTCTAAATGTAAAATAACCATCAACAGCAACATGTATGAGGAGCTTACAGACACTGCAAATCCTTGTATGGAAAGTGTTGGCCAATAATAAGAGTGCAAAAATAACTCATCAGCTCTGTTGTGGGATGGCACTGTTTCAATGGGATGGACAATATTGGTGGGTTTCAAAACATATAGTACAACTTTCTAAAATTTTGCTTTGCAGTGTTGTGGAAAAATCCCTTCAGCTGGTGCTTCTCCTTCTTTGCTTTGTCTTTTGTTTTTTGTTTTTTTAAATCTAGCTCTTAAATTCATCAGTAAGACCCTGATGCAGAGCATCCAAACCAAAAATCCATTTATTAAAAGAATACTGTTCAACATTTGGGGAAATATACTTATTTGCTTTCTTGCTGAGAGTTACGTGAGAACATTGATATCACTCCCATGTCTGCACAGTAAATATGATGCTAAAAGGTTAGCTCAGACAGGAAACACAGGAAAACAGCTAGCCTCACTCTGTCCAAAGGAAACTAAATCTGCCCATCAGCACCGCTAAAGCTTGCAAATTAACACAATAAACGTTGTTTGTTTATTTTGTACAAAAACTGAGGTGTAAAAACATCAAGTTGTCATGTGACTTCTCCTACAGTGATGAGCGGACCCCAGGAAATCACTCAGACACATTTTGTAGCCTTTGGACAGAGTCATGCTACCGGTCTCCCTCTGTTTCCTGTCATTACGCTAAAAAACCACAGCCTTTTATTAATTAAACTTAGCCTCTTTCTTAAAGCCATCATGTGTGAGGAGTAAATGATTTATGAAGCATTAATTCAGCCATTCGGCGCAAGTTATAAATGGTTAATAAAGTGTACCTTACTGAGAAATGGTTTTGGCTGAAGAATTTCAGCTGCTTAAACTGTGAAGTGGCTACCAGATTTTATTGTCCCATTACTGCTCCATGCATCTTTGAGCCTTCACCCACTGGAGGTGCTAATGGCTTTGTATATGACGTGTGTGCTCTGTGGGCAGGCGGTTAGGTGGGTGGTGCTAAAGTTCCAACAGCACCAATCTTACTCCCCTGTGCCTGTCTGAGTGGCAATGTCTATTTCAACCTTGAAGCGTGACGAAATGACATTAAGATTAGCGATGGACTGCTGCTCAGTGTTTACCTGGAAGAGACTCATTCAATCTAACCTGCTAGTCATGGGTGAGCGCAGGGCGATAACACAACATCATTCAAAGATCTTAAGGCAGCAAAGAATGACTTCATGCCATTATGATCTCCAATGACTGTCATTGCATGGAGAAGAAATGGCAGGCTGGAGTTAACAGAGTAATTGTTCTCTAAATAAAAGCAGACAGTTATGGGAACAGATCACACTAATGCCTGCTTTCATTAATCAAACGTTGTCGTGGAAACCTTTGGACAGATGTCCTTAACTCAATGATTCAATTTGTTTTGGCAGCGCAGCAGATGTGCCAAAAATCATGGCGCTTGAGAGACTATGGATGACAAAAAGTCTTTTTTTTTTTTGTGAGCACGGCCATTTATTTCACTTGTCTCATGTGTGGTGTCCCACGCTTGAGACACTATCGGCAATAAGTGTGAGGGTTTGAACATCCATCAGTGAAGAACCATGAGCATCTCTATCAACGGCTGCAGAGCCTGACAGAGGACCAGGTGGTGGCTGCGGGCCTTCTTTGCATGAAATAGACACAAAATAGCATGAATTCATACAACTTTACACTCACTCAAGCATTCATCATCATCATCATCATCATCATCAGTCAGCATCCAGATTGAATTCATTTTCATTTGTTTTCTTGTGCATTTTGTTTTTTCTTCTCTGTGTCTGTCTGAGTTCACATTGCGGTGTTACAGCTTGCAGATCCGTTAGAGACACCGTTTAAAGCCACCATGCGAGGAATGCTGACACCGCTGGCTCCACCCTCTGTGCTGCACTGCATCAACATGGCAAATACATGCAATACCAAGGCATCCCATGCATCTGCAGGCCTACAGCGTGCATATGCCTGTGTGTGTCCCCCTGCCTGCCTCCTCTCCTCCCCACTCCTCTCCCATCATCCAAAGTGCTGACTGGAGTCATTCTCCACCTGCTGGCAGTCTGCCCAGAGGCTGATATACTGTGTCACTGTACACACATAAACAGCTATTGATCGGCCAGAAAACACCAAAAGCATTCCATTATCTTGACGCAGCCGTAGTTAAAACTGTCGTCTCATTCTGAGCCCGTGGGACTCGTGGCTGAAGACTCATTCAGGCAACGTTTCTGGCTGGTAAAATGTTAAAATATTTAACTCCCACAGTGAAGTGGCTACAGTGAAATGTCTGGCTGAGTGGTGCGGAGGTATGCATGATGTGTCTGTATGTATGTGTGTGTGTGTGCAGATGGTTTTGTAGAGGGGGTTGTGTGTATCACAAGGGCAGCTGATCTATGGTGAGCTAACGCCCCATAATTAGAGAGCAGATCGATGGAGCAGGATCAGCTATTAATTAAAAGGCAGTTTAGAGGCTTGTATGGCAGCCTGAGAGGTCGTATATCACTCGTCTGTGTAAATCTCTTCAGGCCTGTTCACAGCTCAGTCTATCTGTTAGTGTTTTGGTCTGCATGCTCAGATTTAAGCGTCTTGTTTCAGTTGTAGCTTTCGGAGCAGAGAGGTACAGTATAAGATGTGTGTGTGCGTTGTGAGGTACACATCTGAGACTATTGCCTAATTGACTCTCTAACTGGTGTTCACTGTGCACATCTTTTTTCATCAAATAGCATAATTACAGGCTCTCTGAGGGTGAATATGTCCTGCTATTGCTCAGGGAGATGGAAATGTCAATGGAAATGTTAATTACACTGAATAATTTGCTCTCTAAGCCTGAGACATCTCACTGTACAATATAAGTGGACATTAAATTCATTCAGATTCCATTAGAGATAGATAGAAAATAACTAACTCGCTCCTCTGGTCAATGCTCTATGGGCAATTTTAGATGTAGCTAAAAAAATCTATTAATATTTCATGTTTTGGAGTGTATGTCCTTTTGAGCTGCTTTTTAGTACAAATAGGGTCTAGATCTAAATGTTCTTCTTATTACTCTTCCCATCAGCAGAATTATATTGGCTACATATCTGTTTTTGGCTTAATACATGTAATCTCAAGCCAATAGAGCCAAACCTGCAGACCCACTGACAAGAAGTGATTCCCACAGCATCTATTTATATTCTCCGGACGTCACTGATTACTGTATTTCTAGTTAGAGTGAAGATTCTGAGGGCTTTTTGGAGTCGTGTTTTTAATGGCTCAGTGTGTCATAAATCTGTTGTCTACAACCAAAATTGAAATACAGACTGGTTGTTTCTGAGTGAGTGTAAACGTATATGCAATCGTATGTATTTGTGTGTGAAATCTGTGTGTTTCTGTGTGTTCATGAATATACCAGTCTGTGCATGTGCCTCCACATGTCTGTCTGTCGCTGTGTTTACACAGGTCGGTCGGTCCCCAGGGACATTCCCATCCTCCTGTTCACCCTCCCCTTCTGGTGACATCATGTCATGGTAACAAAGGAAAACCTGGTCCACCCCCTTCCTCTATTTTACAACTGAGACTCACACATACACACACACTTCAAGGAGAACAAGGACGATTTGCTTTACCATGAACAGGTTTGTTTATGCATTTGCCTGTTTGTCATTTTTGATGTATAGTTTTGCTGCAGAGACAGTGATTGACTGTACGTTTGCCCTGCAGTAGCCCAAGTCCCTGACCTCCATGATGAAAGGCAACTGAATGAAAATCAATGTATCCTTTTCAACAAATTAACTGATAACCTACAATGAAAATGTGCTCTTGAACACTTTGCAGATCAGATCAGGATTTAGTCCAGGTCCCATTGACAGACTTCAGGCTTTACCACAGCTCCCTATGTGCGTGAAAGGGGTCTTTGTATCTGCCAGTCTGTTGTCCTGGACGTTCTCTCAGGAGATTTGCTGTCAATGTGACACACACTAGGTGGGAGATGTGCAATATTCCTTAATAAATTATTCTAATTTATGATGGGATACCTCAGGAAAATGTGAAATGGATGGAAAGGGCGAGGACAGTGTTTTTTCACTTCTATATCCACACAAGCACCCACACACTTTGAAGAAGAGCTGCTACTCTACCTTTACTGTAAAACCGCAGACAATAAATGTATACCGTAATCCAGATAGTACACCTGCTGACAAAAGGAATGCTATAATGCGTAAATCATAAAATTATCTTAATTATTTGTCTCTAAAATGTTTGTGTTGCCATTGGTTACAAAATTGTAATTATTGATTAGGGCTCTGAGTACTGGGGTGCTGACCTTTAGCAAATTGGATACCACCTCTTTATCTTACCCTCACAGTAGCTGTCAGATAGTGTGTGTGTGTGTGTGTGTGTGTGTGTGTGTGTGTGTGTGTGTGTGTGTGTGTGTGTGTGTGTGTGTGTGTGTGTGTTTCTGGCACAGGCTGCTTTCGGGGACAGATTTCAGACTAAAGACCAGTTAATTGTGGGATGGCTCATCCACCTGACCATGTCCCAGTTGAAAAACAGCTGATTTTTGCATCAGTGGTCAAGGTTAGAGTTGGGGCGAGGTGAAGGTTTGGGTAAGTGTCAGGGTTAAGATGAGTATCCAGGAAATGAATGTAAGTATATGAGACGTCTCCAAAAGTGAAACATGATTGTGTGTGTGTGTGTGTGTGTGTGTGTGTGTGAGTGTGTGTGTGTGTGTGATAATCTTTAGACAGTGCTCGTTGGACCGCAGAGAAGGCTAATTTGGTAGAGAAGCTATCTGAAGAGGTTAGCATTGCAGGGAACAAAGGACATCCATGTGGGAGTTGTCTCTTAGATCAAGCTGCTTTTTGTAATAACATGGTTCAACGACAAACAGTGAATTAGACTATAATCACAGCAAAGAATGATGACATATGAGATAAAGAGACATACAATTTTGAATCAAAATGCTCCAGCAGAACTCAGCGTGTTCTTGGTTTGAGTTTGTGACGTCTCCTCGCTGTGCCGTGCTGTCTCATTAGCTTTAGACGGGGCCTGCATTATTTATAGTGATAAAGAAACTGTGGTGCGCAACATTGTGTTGTGAAGGCCCTGTGGTGGTGGTGGTGGGGGGGGGGCTGCTTAAGTGCCTGGTTAGGTCTCCAGCGGCAGAAAATGCGTGGGAGGGAACAGAGAGAACGAGCAAGTGAAGGGAGGGAGAGAGAGGAGAGGCTGTGTTGAAAATGACAACTTCTTCACGTGAAATGGTTTAAAATAAGATCATTGGGATCAAAAACACCATGCTACATGTTTTCTAGCAGATGTCCGACTGTAGAGGTAATCCTTTCCAGATAATGAGGAGATCTGTGTAACTCTTGCATCACACATCTCTAGGGGCTACACACACACACACACACACACACACACACACACACACACACACACACACACACACACACACACACACACACAGACAAATAAAACCACAACAGAAAATACTCTACAATTGAAGACATTTAACACCAAAGTGCTCCAAAAACATCCCCAAGAATCAATTTTTGGTGCATTCACTTTAGTTTTACCTTCTAGCAAAGTGGCTTATAACAACAATAATAATATAATAACAATAAAGTTTATTTGTATAGCACCTTTCTTACTTTAATTGCTGCTCAAAGTACTGTACAAGAAAGAAATCACATGCACCAAGTGTTTATATACAGTATTCTGGACAGATCTCAGCAGTTAACATGGCAAGTACAATGTTATAACAGATGGATGATGGCAGCAACAAAAGTAAAACTCAAGGTCTTAAACCAAAGGTGAGATACACCTACTGGCACCTTTGAAGTCAACCCATCCTCACTCCCAGAGCATCAAATACAGACGCTTGGTCACGTCCCTCTATGTCTCATACAGACACAGAAGGTAGCCTTTCGCCTCTGACTCCAATGTGAACCCATCTGTGGCGATATTAGACCCCAGGGGCAACTGCTCTGGCAGTCCAACAGGTTCTCATCCCGAGACAGCACAAAGCCTTCCTGCTGGAAAACATTTCCGACATGTGGTTAATATGGTGAAATGTTTGCAGTTATGTTTAGGAATCAAACTACTTGGTTAGGTTTAGGAAAACATAATTCCCTTTTGGTTCACTTTGGGTTTCTCATGGGACATGAATCCCAGTCTGCTAGGAGAGAAGTCATATGTCTATTTGACCTATCACCTCACCTTCTTCCATTCATGGACTTCCTTGCTCTTTATACCATTTCACCTTGCTCTGAGCGTTTAATATAATGGATGGGTTTACTGTGAGTGCGCGTGCCTCACAGCAAGAAGGTTGCCAGTTCGATCCCCGGGTCAGGCGGGGCCTTTCTGTGTGAAGTTTGCATGTTCTTCCCGTGCATGCGTGGGTTCTCTCCGGGTACTCCGGCTTCCTCCCACAGACCAAAAACATGCTCATTAGGTTAATTGATGACTCTAAATTGTCCGTAGGTGTGAGTTTGAGTGTGAATGTTTGTTTGTCCTTGCATGTGGCCCTGCAATCGGCTGGCGACCGGTTCAGGGTGTACCCCGCCTCTCACCCATTGTAGCTGGGATAGGCTCCAGCCCCCCGCAACCCCGAAAGGGATAGGCGGTATAGATAATGGATGGATGGATAGATGGGTTTACAGTGGAGTTACCTGAAAGCTAAGGGGGTACCTTGTGCGCGTGTATGAGACACAGACGGGTGTGATAAAATGTATTTCACACCGTCTCAACTCTTGTTTAATTTGTACAAAAATCTACATAACTGTAAAAACTAACCCTAGCCAGCTGCTGGCTGTTCCTTTATATTTACTGTACAGACATGAAAGTGATACAGATCTCTGAAATAAAATTTTAACCTCAGAAATTTTGATGACTCAGTACTGAACGACTGAACTTTTTGCAGTGTCATGACTCAAATCTACCTCAACCCTTTAATGACGGTTGTTACAGCAGCTGCCTTTGAGCAGATAGGGATACAATGCCTTGCCTAAGGGTTCAAAGACAAGATTATTTCTAGCTGTTCCGGGGGTTTCAAACAAGTTTGCCATCACCCATCCATAAGGATGGTAGCGCCAACAACTGCGTGCAGGATCCAGCTCTCCAGTTAGGTCAGTATTGAATAATGCAGGATCCCCATATTTCAGCCCCCAAAATGGAGATCTCTAGTGCCACAGCACTGCCTTCATGCCCATTATTCCACTTGGATGGGCTAACGTCTCAAAGATGCATTCATGCACGCACAAAAGTGCACCATCACACACACACACACACACACACACACCTCTCACAGGCCAAAGAAAATAAGAGCAGCCAGTACAAGACAAGAAATGACAGGATTAGAAGCGAACCAGAACTTTATGTTTGAGCTCTGAGTTACAGGAACATGAAGGTGGATTTCAGAGAATTTGGATGCAACCAAACCTATACATATTTCCAGCTCCAGGTTTTGTGATACGGCTGGTCTATAAAGGTATTTTTCAGGTGGGCTGAAGGTTTACAACCCAGTTGCTTAAGCCCCTGGTGCAAATTAAAGCAATATCTGCCGGAAGAAAAGTGTTTGAGTTTTTAGAAATGATCTATATCCAAGAAGCAGTATCAGAAAAACTGCAGCTCGTTTAATGCTTCACCTCACTGTGATGAAACAGGGTGAGGATGCAAGTCTTCCTTTTTCCTCTTTTCCATCTCTGCTCGACTCACAGATCACTGAGGAAATCTGCGTTGCTATTAGCTCTCTTCATTAGCTGTTTCTCTCATGTTTCACGGCCCCCCTACACCTGCCTCTCACCGTTATACGTCACCTCTCACATTCACAGTCTCATCTAAGCTCCCCTCAATCAAGCATACACCCTCTGAGTTTAAGGTACCATCTTTGCTGTCTTGTTACCGTTCCCCATGCGCTGCCCCACCCCTCCTCTTCCCTGACCTGCTCCCCATCCCACCCACCATGCTGCCTTCCCCCTACACCCTCCTTCTACTCTTTTCTCTCCCTTCATCTTAGTCTCACTCTCACCCTCCCTCTCCCCTTCTCCTGGGGCATTTTCTACCTCTTCTGAGAGTCACACTTCATGAATGATTTACTTGTGCATCACAGTGGGGGATTTTGCTGCGTTTCCTGACCGTTTAACATTCAAAGATAGACAGGCGCTGTTTGCTGAGAGGCACAAACTGGTGTTTTCCTTTATGTTGCAGTTAAACGTCACAGATCTTCTGGTTCACACCCTCACTGCCTGGCCGACTGCTGGGCGCTCCTGCCTGAGCAACTATAGCATCAACACTAACACCATCATAACAAGCTGAAGATGGACAAACACAGCAAGCCAGGGAAGCATCATTCGAGTGTTAAATATATTCAGGGTGCAGTTGTCACATTCTGGGCAATTTATGGCAAGTCTCCGGCATTTTATGGAGATGGTGAATATATATAAAGTAATCAGCAGATACAGCTCGACCGTAGCATTTGTCGCAGCTGGGAAAAAGCGTGCGTTCACTGAAATCCAACATAAAAGCACTGGAAGCGAGTAAGGAACTGCCACACCCCTGCACTCTGCTCTCCCAGGACTACCTCACTCTCTGTTGCCTCACACACAAACATGCACATCCACAAAGCAAAGCTTCTTTTAATACGTCTTGTTGTTTATCTTTTTACAATTTACAGCACATGAAGAAGGTAAAAGTGATGTCAAACTAATAGAAATTTCCATCTGAATGAGCACATCACAGCACTCAGGAACCTGCTCAGGGCATTTTACTAGCACATAACAGCTTGAGGAGACGTCCAGAACAGCACATCTTCTCCTGATGCGCATTAACCACAAAGCGATAGTCTTTTAATTTGAATCAGTGGAGCATGTCAGTGGTAGCAGCACTGTACTGGTAAGTACCATATGAAGATCTGACATCAAGCAAAGAAATGGCAGCAATTGGCATGATAATGACATGACCTTTATATAATGCTAAATAATGCATAACAGTGAGTTTCCCATTTTTGGATTGCATATTATTGTAAAAAGCATTGCTATGGCTCTACAGCAATTCAGATGTGAGGGGTTTGAATGCTCATGAAACAGTGTTGTTCTTTCAGGGTCTGTGTGTGTGCTCCTAGAAAACTGTGTCTGCTTGGTGAAGCCACACCCTGCTGCTTCCTCACAGGAAGAAAGAAAGAGAGAGGTGGTGGTGGTGGTGGTGGTGGCGGCACAAGGTTGCTGCAAGGTACTAAAGCAGCTGAGGGGTTCACAGTTCTAGATATAAAGTAATGATAATGTAATAACAGAATGTAAAATGATGGCGCTTCATTGTGTAGATAGTATTTAGAATATTAGACGCTCCAACAGAAACACCTCAACACACCAGTGAAGTGATTATATGCAAATATAAAATGTGTCCTTTATGATGGCGCAGGTGCTGTACATTGAAATCACTGGGTGCAGCACCGCAGGCTCTTTCTAAATCGCTATTTGAAGGGAACACTTATAGATCTCAAATCAATAACCTTTAGCCTGACTTGCGTTGCAGCCCTGATCATCTGCATATCTACTGGGTAAGAGAGGAGGGGAATACAGCGAGAGCTATCTCAGCCATTTATAGCACCATTCATATTAACATTGCTGATCTTTGAGCACATGCATCGGTACTGTCATTCAGTGAATGACACCAAAGGGAGACATGAATCCTCACTCCCTAATTAGCAGCATCACAGTGAGCCTGCACAGATGACCGCGCCCTCAGATGCTAACGTGTGTGTCTCCTACACCCACCCACCCAACCAACCAATCAACCCACCCCACCCCCATCTCTCCTCCACACAGAGCAATGCCACCGCAATGTTATACAACACCCTGCTGCTTCTGCTGTGAGCACTTCTTTTGTCCTACCCTGTGGACCTCAGTCTGCATGTCAAACCTGCTGCTGAGAGCTCACTCTAATGATATCCAGCGTGCATGACAGGAGAGAGGAGTTCGACGAGTGCATCTGAGCCTGAAGAGACGTGTTTTTGATCATTATCTCTTTGGACTGAAATATTCTTTCTACTTTATATTGTTCACTTTTGCACAATGCATCCTCTCCATTTCAGACACTGAACAGCCCTTTTCATTTTAAAAAACAGATATGTTTTACACATTTATTACTGGAAATGTTTCCATTTTATATTTATGAGTCTTGATTTTTGCATTAGTTGCCAAAAAAAAAAAATAAATAAAAATTCTGAGGCAAATTCCTTTTTTTTTTTGTTGTGGCAAACCTACTTGGCAATAAACCTGGTTTTGATTCTGAAATAAGCTGGTAATAAGTAGATAATTTGAAAATATATTGCTTATGAGGTTATTTCGGTCTACAGAGGTTTAAGTAAAAACAAAAACAAATGATAGATTTGAATAGATTTGATAGATAGAAGTCTGTTATCTAATATTCCTAAATGAAATATTAATATGAAATATCTAAATATTCCCAATGAAATCAAGTGCTGATTTTGTACTGACAGTCTTTTAGAAATGAAAACGGATGCTGTGCTGACCTGAAACATGCACAGTCAGCGGTATATGAGCTCGCCTCTGAGTGGGAGTTCAGAGCGCTCAGAGACAGGAGAAGGTGTGTTTTTCTGTATAGGTAGAAATTCAGCCTCAGCAGAATGCAAAGTGAATACTGCTGATACTTGGATGTACTTTGTGTTGATCTTCTCTGCTACAAGTTGTACATAAAACTATTCACTATCAAAACCATGGTGCTTTTTAGTAAAACCTATGTGTTCCTCCCCTTATTGCATCATGTATTGCCTGACAATAATTACATGTATATCAAATAAAGGGGAGGATAGTGCATTGTTTTAAAACCATGGAAGGAAATGTCAGGTTTTCTTACTCTTCTATGATAACAGACTGACAGATCTGTGGGATTTGTGATGAAAATGTTTCATTTGCAGACCTATAAATAAAACACATAATGGAACAATAAACAATTATGAGATTAATTGATCATGAAAATAATTGTTTGTTGCAGCTGTATTTTTCTTTACGTTTCATTCATGGCATGGGTGATATGTTGTCCAAGAGGTCATCAGGCTGAGATGCTTCAGGCTGGGCAGGGTTGTGTGGGACCAAAGTGCCACCACCTGGTGCAAAATGGTATATATATTAAAATAGACGAAACATAAAACAAATTCATATTCTAGCTGAACCTGAATAGAATGAAGATTACAACGAATGCAATAGGTACATCTGAAAATGGCTTATTTTAGGTCTATTAGAGCAGAATCTAACCT
The DNA here is from genome assembly GCF_039877785.1 of Chaetodon trifascialis. Taxonomy (NCBI): domain Eukaryota; kingdom Metazoa; phylum Chordata; class Actinopteri; order Chaetodontiformes; family Chaetodontidae; genus Chaetodon; species Chaetodon trifascialis. The sequence goes on from NC_092057.1 coordinate 21,869,666, forward strand.
GATGATCATGAAATGATGAGTTATAAATTTAGGTCGACTCCAATTTCTTGAACAACCCCGTTTCCATTGAGTTACAGCTGTTAGTGTAGAGCGAGGCGGGACTTCCGCTCTACATAGCATGACGCAGCATTAATAAGCACCAATCAGGTGATCTGATTTTGCAAGGTCGGCGGTTTCCGTTTTCAAACCTCGCACATGCGCAATTCATTTGGAAGATGGCGGCCGTACAAGGTAGTCTGGTCGAAGAGAAAGACATAAAAACAGAACCGTCAAACGATGGCGGTGGAAATAATAACGCAAACGACGGCAGAGTGCTCTCTACGTCCCCCGGCTCCAGTGCTTCGTCTGGAAGTAACAAAAGTACGACGGGAGCCCCGGAGGACCAGCAGACGCTGCTGGCAGTCCTGCAATTCCTCAGAAAGAACAATCTGACCGAGTCCGTCGAAATTTTGCGTCGTGAAGCGGGATTACCCGAAGATTCACTGGATCCGAAGGGAGGCGATTCTTCCGGGGCAGGCTCGGGTTCTGCTGCGGGCGGTGTGGACCTAGAAGGCGTGGATGCGAGCTCTCTCCTCAGCCGGGTGACCGTCTCATCCTCCGCTGCAGCTCAGGCGCCAAACAAAGGTAGAACCGGGCTAACGTTACCGTGTGTGACACGCTGTGTTCAACCAATCCAAACCTTTCCTGTTACTATACCACCACCTGTGAGCTCCTCCAGGCATTACTATTACACGGCTATAACAGAGTCACTACAAATGGACTCTCAATGACCGGAAATAAAAATAAGATAACTTTAACTGCAGAGTTTCACACAGGTAGTGTGTTGCAGGAATGCTTCGGCGGGGTTGCTCTGTACAGGTGTTTTTATGAGATGCCACATGACTCACAATTAATGACATATTGATTTTAAAAACTGTAGTTTGGCGGTACTGATGAATGCATGTGTGACCTCTGTCAGTAGCAGAGGATCAGCCGGACGTCAACGTGGTGCTGTCAGCGTACAGCCAGCAGGGAGACCCGGCTCTGTACGAGGTTTACTACAGCGGCCTGAAGAAGTTCATAGAATCGGTTTTGGACTGTCACCGAGCAGAGCTGTCCCAGGTCTTCTACCCACTGTTTGTGCACATGTATCTGGAGCTGGTGTACAATAATCACGAAAATGAGGCCAAGGCCTTCTTTGAAAAGTGAGTTTTCTTCACACATTGTATGTTCTTCCAGCTGCAAACATTAAATCCCACACACTTGAATAACTCTGCCCTTTTCGCCTCCCTTCATCCCAGGTTCAGCGGGGATCAAGAGTGCTACTACGAGGATGACTTACGAGTTTTGTCCAGCCTGACCAAGAAGGAGCACATGAGAGGCAATGAGACCCTGCTGGACTTCCGCACCAGCAAGTTTGTGCTGCGCATCTCCCGCGACTCTTACCAGCTGCTGAAGAGGCACCTGCAGGAGCGCCAGAACAACCAGATCTGGAATATCATCCAAGAGCACCTCTACATCGACATCTTTGATGGCATGCCGCGCAGCAAGAGCCAGATTGACGCCATGTCTGGCAGCCTGGCTGGAGAGGCCAAGAGAGAGGCCAATAAGGCGAAGGTTGGATTTCTACACTGATGTACATATGTTCATGATGGGATGCGTTTTTAAACAGCTTTGTTGAATTCGTGACACGTTCTTGTTTTATTACCGTTCAATTAGGTTTACTATGGTCTGCTGAAAGAACCAGAAATTGAGCTGCCTCTCGATGATGAGGACGAGGAGGCAGAGAACGAGGAGGGAAAACCCAAGAAGAAGAAACCCAAGAAAGACAGCATGGGCTCCAAGAGCAAGAAGCAGGATCCGAATGCACCTTCACAGACCAGGTAGATCCAGATATATATGGCTCTGAACATGTGCTGCTGGTTTATCATTGCTGGTGGCAACATCCTGTTTATGAATTAAAACTTTTAATTTAAAGGAAAAAGTTTTTCTCCTCATATTATTACAGCCATGCAAAAAGTAGCCTATACTGCCTCCTCCTGACGAAACTATGCTATGCATAACCTGGTTTTTTTGTGCCAGAACCAGTTGATAGAGACCTGGCTAATTTGGATTTTCTTTTATTCCTCTTTTGCAAAATTTCAAAAGTTTGATCGAATTTGTTTCAGTTAGATTAAAACATGGCTTGTGATCTCTGTTTCTTGTTATCCAGGATACCCCTTCCAGAACTAAAGGATTCAGACAAGCTGGACAAGATCATGTACATGAAGGAAGCCACCAAGAGGATCCGCCTGGGACCAGATAACCTCCCCTCCATCTGCTTCTACACTTTTCTCAACGCTTACCAGGTCAATAACTCTGCACTTTTAAGCAAGTAATGGAGACTGGACAGTTAGTCGTAAACTATATTAGAATCATGTCTTATTATTCCCCCTTTTGCACCTGCAGGGTCTGACGGCCGTGGACTTTACAGATGACTCCAGCCTGATTGCAGGAGGCTTTGCAGACTCCACAGTACGGGTGTGGAGTGTCACGCCGAAAAAGCTCCGCAGGGTCAAGTCTGCGGCAGGTACGGTGTGTGAGAGTGATGACTGACGAAGGACTGACGGCCTCACTTGATGTTATCCAGACTCTCTATATCAGGAATCATTTTTCCCTTGTTGTCTCTTTCAAGACTTGAACCTGATTGACAAAGAGTCAGACGATGTGCTGGAGAGGATCATGGATGAGAAGACGGCCAGTGAGTCAAAGATCCTCTACGGACACAGTGGCCCCGTGTATGGCATCAGCTTCAGTCCAGACAGGTATAAGTTAATCATGGCTTACATTGTAAAGTCAACCTGAACACCCATTACAACATTTAACCCAGAAGAATTATTAGTAATTATTTTAGGTCAAGTAGAAAGGGGATGTTGATGAAGAGCTGATGGAGGGAATCAGACTACACCCTTCTTAATGTGCATGTAAACTAGAGATGGGTGGATGCTGCTGAAGCTATGAAGCTTGTTGCACTCCTGTGAAACGCAGTGAACGATGACATCAGAAGCTTTGAGCGTCACCAGTGCTTCAGAGAGTGCATCATTCCTGCTGAACTTCTGCTTTTGCTTTTCAGAAACTACTTGCTGTCGAGTTCAGAAGATGGTACGATCAGGCTGTGGAGTCTCCAAACATTTACTTGTCTGGTGGGCTATAAAGGCCACAACTACCCAGTGTGGGACACCCAGTTTTCCCCCCATGGGTACTATTTTATTTCTGGGGGACATGACAGAGTTGCCCGGTAAGAACCTTCTGTATTTAACACAGAGCTGTCAGTACACTGCAACTCTCTGTACAGATACTTGTCATTGGTCTATGTTGTGCTCTCTCCAACAGTCTGTGGGCAACAGATCACTACCAGCCTCTGCGGATGTTTTCAGGTCACCTCGCCGATGTCACTTGCACCCGCTTTCACCCCAACTCCAATTATGTCGTCACGGGGTCATCTGATCGCACCATCCGGCTCTGGGATGTCCTGAGCGGGAACTGTGTCCGCATCTTCACTGGTCACAAGGTCAGCTGAGTCACCAGACCAGTACCAAGATGTCTTGTCTCCTATTCAGCAGAATTTTATGGAGAGGAACTGTTGATGAACTGTTGTCTGAAGTAATGAAATGAAGCACCCATGTGTTTACTTTCTTTTTCTTTTTCATTTCTGCTGGATCATCTTAGAGCTGTTCAGTTTTTTTCTTTCCACCCACAGAGTTAAAGATCCCGAAAAGTCACTAATTTACTTGACTGAGCCTGTCTTTCAATTCAACAGGGTCCTATCCATGCGCTGGCTTTCTCTCCCAATGGGAAGTTCTTGGCTTCAGGAGCCACTGACGGCAGAGTTCTTCTGTGGGACATCGGTCATGGACTCATGTTCGGAGAACTCAAAGGCCACACAGATACCATCTACTCCCTCAGATTCAGCAGAGACGGCGAGATCCTTGCCTCCGGTGTGTGACCTGTGTCTCTTTATTTTCCATCAGTTGAATATCCATCAACTGCAGAACTGGAAGCATTTGATGTCAGATCTGTTGAAGCTGAATCTGATTTTATGAACAATTAAGCTACAGAGGACCATACCCCTGTAGCCTCTTTGTATTTGTTTCAATGCTACCTCACTCAGGTTTTAGTGGAGTTTCTGCAGTTATACTCGCAGTAACAATGTTTCGTCTGGTTTGTTCTAGGCTCCATGGACAACACAGTTCGTCTGTGGGACGCAACGAAAGCATTTGATGATTTAGAGACTGACGACTTCACAGCAGCTACAGGACACATCCATCTACAAGATAACTCCCAGGAGCTTCTGCTGGGCACCTACATGTCTAAATCCACACCTGTCATACACCTACACTTCACCCGCAGGAACCTGCTGCTGGCCGCTGGGGCCTACAACCCATGAGACATTACTGAATTATCACAAGGTAAAACTTGAAAAGACGCAGACTTCTCATCCCCGAACTCCTCAACTCATTGAAGAAGTTTTGGGTGCAGTGGGAATAAAACAAAGCTATTATGAAAAGGAATAAATCACCTTTGGTGAACATGTAGCCATGAATGATGAAAGGCCACAATTCAAGGTGATCCATTACAGATCTCCCCTCACCTGAGAGAAGTGCCATTGTTGATTGAGGACCTTTTTTTTTTTTTTTTTTTTTAAAATCACTGCCATGACTACAGCTTTGTTCTCCACATGGCTGACTGTTCTGTATCATAGTCTTTTATACTGGTCTAAACTGTAAATAAAACAAGTGTTTTCTATGTTTTGGGAATAAATGTTCTTTATTGTTAACACATGGAAACCAAACAGCCATATTTTACTACAAGCATGTGCAGCTGCTTCCTCCTCTCCCAGCTGTTAGAAATGATGGTCAAACTGGACACCTGTAAAGACACAATAGGGGTCTTGAGTTTCATCCAGTGGAGCAAGACTTTGCTGAAGTAGATGAAGGTCTGGAAAGTCACTGGATGGAAATCTTTGAATGCACTTACATGATCACTTTTCGGCAATGGCGGCCTGTTTCTTGGGTTTCAATTTGAAGTAAAGGATAATGCCTAATATGCCAGCATATGTGGCAAAAACACACTGAAGGAAACAAAAAAAAGACAATGAGAAATTCATGGAGGCACGACAGTTTTAGACTGCTGGAGAGTTTCAGTGTTTAATGTGGCATTACAGATTATTTATACTCACATTCCTCCTTCCTGTGATTGTGTATGAATTGAAGTACTTGGCAATCCCAGTGAACTGGCGCTCGTTTCCGACCTCATGTCCTCCCATGGTGGATTGTTAATGGTCCTGCCACAAGGAGAACAAGTTATCAAGAGTGATCAATAAGTCATATTATTAACTTGGTCTTCTGCGCTAATAACTTAAACATCTTGTGGTTTGGGACAAAGCAAATCTCTTGAGGACCTCACCTTGGGCCCTGGGAAACAAATGGACATTTACCAATACGGTATTTCATTGATAAAGTTAGAGAGTTAGAGAAATCAGCCAAATAATATCGGTGATGACACAATCACTTTCGAATGAAGAGGACGTTAATGTTGGTGCTAGCACGTTAAAAAGCACGGTAACACTGACGTTAGTAATTTACTTGGAGGAGATCTTCAGATTGAGTGTTTTATTATCGACATCCACATAAATAAACTACTGTCTGACAATTGCAAACAAGCTAACTGAGTGACAAGAACGTGCAACATTACTGGTGGTCAGCTCGGCATGCTAACTGTTACTCCGGCAAAATCCTCTTGTTAAGACGCTGATAAGAAACGTCCGTGCAAAACTAGAGTATATTTTTTTTAGGTTAAGACGCTTAAATTCAATAAAACCGCGAAAGACAAGTGGACAAACAGCAGCATTCAATCTGACTTTCATCGGTCATAGTTGCTTAGCTCGTTAGCGAGCGCACTTATAGTAAGTTGACGTTAGCTTGCTGGTTAGCCTGTTAGCTAATTGAACTTTCAGACCATTGGCTAAATAATACATTTTCACATAGGTGTTTCAAAAATATCACGGGTACTATTCTGCATTTTAAAACCAAACTGAGAGGGCTGATTTGTATCTAAGCGGCATGTCTTACCTTTAACACGCGACCCTAGTGCGAGCAGAATAAGACAAGTGCCCTTCAGCAGAGGCTGCAATGCTAAAGTAACAAGGAAATTCCGCCTATTCTGAGCGATCAAAGGTGCATCAGTATTGGTCCAAAACAATGTCAATCAAAGTTAAGGTCCAACTCGACCATTGACTGGCTAATGATAGTATCAATCATTCTTTCTAGTCTGTGATTGGACAAAGGATGAACCGGCCATATGGGTTTTCTTCCGGGTTGTAATCATGGCGTGTTGCTGAACAACATGTGAGTACGATACCCACAAGCCGAGGATTCAATGTAAGGAAACATTTCTCCTGAAACTCTGAAAGAACGATTTGCTCATTGTTGAATCAAAAGCATGTTGGTCTGTACCGGAATAGGCATTTTGTCTGCTGGCAAACTGGCTTTGCTTTTAGCCGTAGTGCTAAACTGTGATACAGGTAGCTAATATTGTCTCGTGCATTTTTAGGGGTAACTTCATGTGCAGCATTATTGCAACTGATCCAGATGAACAACGTTATGTTTCTCCAACCAGTTCAAATAAGTAGATGTGCATGAGATTAATCAAACATTGACTGGCGAAGCTGCTGTTAGTGTCTCTCGTAACTGTTTTCACGTTTGCGACTTAGCGTCTGTAGCACTTAAATGTAACGTATAAACGATGATAGTTACACAAGAGCGGGGTCTGGTTCTAATACTACCCATTCGTTACTTGACATAACCTAACTCTGTATCAACAGCATGCTTGAGGTTTTTAAATGATCTGTTTATTGACAGTAACTTTGGTTTTCTTAGACATCTGAAACAATGTCAAACATGGCAGCAGTGGAGGAGGACTTCCCTCGAGGGGGGTCGTCAAAGAAGCGCACAGAGAGTAAAATAGTGGTGCAGCGGACAGAAGTGGACAACCTGTTCCAGGTAGAGATCCACTCCTTTCTGTCTTTCTGTATCCACAACACTGTGATCCATACTGTCATGATAACCCACAGAAAGAGGATAATCACACAACATCTTTAGGGTGCATCATTAAAATGTCCTCCAACGTAAACAATATTTTGCTTTTCTCTTGCAGTCAAATGAACAAGTAGAAGCTAAGAAACGAAAGGCGGCGTTCGAAGATGACGACAAGAAGCTCAAGAAGCCAAAGCCGGGCAGAGAAAAAGAAGGTGGTCTGACGCTGAATGCAGCAGCCAAGTGTGTGGAAATTCTACATTTGAAGGTGAGACTTTTGTCAAGAACAAACATATATTTATGAGGGTTTAAATCTTACTTTCGGGAATCAAAAAGGCATCCAGCACAGTGCCTCATCTGATAATGTGTGCGGGTTTTTTTTTTTGCATTTGCCAGAATGTGAAGGAGGGGATGCTGATGCTGGGCTGTGTGAAGGATGTAACAGACTTCGAGGTGACCGTCAGCCTGCCTTGTGGCCTGCAAGGCTTCCTCAGCATCAAGAACATCTGTGACTCGTACGCCAAGCTGCTCACCGAGCAACTGGATTCAGTTGATATAGAGGTAGACTTGCGGAGTGATGACTCGAATGCGCTGCTTTTTGGTTTTACCGGATCAAGAGTTTGCTCATGTTGCAGGATATTTGGTGATATTGAAGAGGCGGATCTTGTATTTTACTTCACAGGAGTTCTGCTCTCTGCCACACCTCTTCCACCCGGGCATGGTGATCAGGTGTGTGGTCGCCAAGTTGGACGTAGCCAAAGGAGGCTCTCTGAGCATCCAGCTGTCAATCAATCCAAAGCTGGTCAACAAGGCTCTCACCTCAAGCTCTCTGAAAGCTGGCATGGTGAGTCATAAATGAGCATCTTCAGTTGATTTGGTTGGTGTTTTAGTTGAAACATTCAGCTTTCTTGTTTTTAACCAATAATTTTGTCGTTGTGTAACATTCCAGGTCTTGAGTGGGTGTGTGGAGAGTGTGGAGGATCATGGCTGCATAGTTGACATTGGCATCAACGGAACCAAAGCCTTCCTGCCCAGGAAAGCCGAAAAGGACAAACAAAACAACCCAGAAGGTATGACAGAGTATTTCAGATCACCTGTCATTGACCAAGGAAATAATCCCAGTCGAGTCCTTTCTCATGCAGAGTAGCGTTTCGCCTCACCTGGACCGTTGGGTTGTTGTCCAGTTTTTATCAAACACATTCACAAACTAAGGCATTGGAAAGAAGTGTCAATACATGTCTCAATCATGTGTGTGTTGTCATGTCATGTGTGTTAACCATGTGTGTGTTGTCATGTGTCCAGAGCTGAAAGTGGGTCAGTATGTGACTTCTCGAGTGGAACAAGTGAAGAACAAAGGGCGTGTGGTCCACCTGTCTGTCAGCCCACCGACCGTCGCCCGGGCCTGTGCTGACTCTGAGCAGGGTTGGAACCTCACTAACCTTCTGCCCGGTCTTCAGGTCAAAGCTACGATCAATAAGGTAGAGGCTTTTATTTTAGTAACGCTGTTTAGCCTCTTTTTATCAGATTGAGATGAATGCATCGTCTGTCGTGAGATATGAGGATTTTTTCCCCCTGTTTTCTTTTATCCAATGAATGATCTAGTATTGCCTTCATTACATGGTAGCTGTGTGTCATTTTAACTAAATGTGCATGTTGGTATTGTAGGTGACCAAACATGGGCTGATCCTGGACTTCCTGTCCTCCTTCAGTGGCCAGGTGGACTTTCTCCACATGGAGCAAGAACAGGCATCCAGCTACACTGAGGGAGCTGAGGTAAAGCTGACTTGGTCTATTGCTCCTTTAGGCTTACACAAGATGTGCACCACTTTGGCGTTGTTCAGACAGCAAATCCTTTTTTGGCATGTCCACATTGATTGAAATTTAAGAAACCAGTCTGATTTGCCTTCAAATGCATCATATTAACATCCTTTTAAATGAAGGTGTTCAATGTTACCAGTCAGTGGTTCCCATGTGTTTATGTAGAGTATAAAGTAATCCAGTTGTGCCTCAATCCGTGCAGGTGCGAGCCTGTGTGCTGTATGTGGAGCCGTCCAGCCGTCTGGTGGCCCTGAGCCTGCGCAGCTACCTCGTTCAGCCCGGGAATGGAGTCAACCCCTTTCCTGCTGGAGGTGACCGCATTGGTGAGGTGGTGAACGGCTGCAAGATGACCGCCATGCACCACATGTCTGGAGCCATGTTGGAGCTGCCAGACAAAACGAAAGCGTTTGTACATGTGAGTCAGGGCCACGCTGTGGATATTTAATGCTGCTTTGGCTGTTCAGTGGAATAAATGCCATGAGTGCTCTCTGTAAATATTCAGCTGACTCAGCATTTTGAGAATCACTTCATTCATCTTTCTTGACAGAGGTACCACCTGAAGGAGTCAAAGGAGCCACATAATGAAAACAGAGTGCTGGCCATGCCTGAGCACACCTGCAGGATCCTGGACTTCAGCCCCATGGACCAAATCCACTTTGTCAGTCTGCGCAAGTATGTGGCACCTCAATGATGCGTCTTTGTCCCTTTAAGCATGGACCTCACCTTTCCAATTTCATGTATTGACAGCCTTATTTTGTCTTGATTTCAGGAGCATGATTGAGAAGGCTTTTTTCAGATACCATGATCTCCAGGCTGGTCAGGTTGTAGAGGTAAGAATAAAGCATCGTCGCCTGTCCAAGCCTGTCTTCGATTTCACTTATTTTAGAATCTGTTACAGCACGAAATGTCTTTCCAATTTAAAAGAACAGCTGCTTAAATCATACAGTTTATATAGAAAGTTTCCTTTGTGTTAAAATAGATTGTATTTAAAGGAATAGTCCATAGAGGCAGTTTAACTCTCCTCTCCTGTTATTTTTATTTGTCTGGTTTCCCTGTCTCATTCTGCTCTGTCCCTGGTCCTCTCAGCTGTGTCACACATTGTCTTCCTTCCTGTGTCTCTCCCTCCCAGGGGACAGTGTCAGTCCTGCTCAGTCATGGCATGGTGGTGCATCTGTCTGAGCACATTAAAGGGCTGGTGCCCCGGATACACCTGTCTGACGTTGTCCTTAACAACCCAGAGAAGAAGTACACGGAGGGCATGAGGATCAAATGTCGGGTCAGTCCAGTTCTCTACTTTGCTTCAAAGCCACTGAGAGGAGCGCTGCCAGAGAGTAAGATCTGTAACCTCTAGTTTCACCTGTGTGTTTAATGTTTGTGTGAACGTGGTCCTTTAGGTGCTGTCAGTAGATGCAAGGAATAAGAAGCTGTACCTGACCAGAAAGAAGGCCCTGGTTGAAAGCTCCCTGCCGTTGATCCTCAGCTTTGCCGATGCCCGTCCTGGCCGCGTGTCCCACGGCCACATCGTGTGCATCAGAGATTTTGGCTGCATCTTTCGTTTCTACAACAACGTCAAGGGTCTGGTGCCGCTCAGGGAGCTCAGTTCAGAGGCTATCACAAATCCAGAGGAGCTCTTCTATGTGGGACAGGTGAGGAGCTCAGTGTGGACAGACGGCGTCTTTGTTCAAGACGATAGGCAACCATTCTAAACAATGTGGCTGTGAGTGATATGGCTTTGAATAAGTTGTTTGTTTTCTTGATTCTCCAGGTGTTAAAGGCTAAAGTTCTTCACTGTGACCCCGATAAGGAAAAGATGGTGCTGTCATTTAAGGCTGCGGTGGAGGGAGACACCGAGGAAGCTGCCACGGCCCAGTTTGACTGTGAGGTGGGGAAGGTAAGTGAAAGACTTGTGCCTCTTGTTTTTCTTCTTTCTGATATCTCAGTTTCTCTGATTTTGACCTGAACATGTGCGTTTGCATGGCATAGAGGCTGGAGGCCAAGGTGCTAAAAAAGTCAGTCAACAGCCTGGAGGTGGCCATCCTGCCCGACGACATCCGCGCCGTACTACCCACAATGCACCTTTCTGATCACTTATCCAACTGCCCTCTGCTGTGGGAGACACTGCAGGAGGGAGACAACATCTCGAACCTCGTCTGCATCAACAACAGACAGAATATTGTATCCTGTTCGAAAACTTAACTCTTACTTTGATTATAAACAATATGAAATATTTTACTGGCCTTTGATGCTCATCAGGAAGTGAATTCATACACTTCCTGGTTGTGAACAGCCTGAAAGCGGTTTTCCTTAGCTGCTCCTCTGTGAAAGACCCTCACCAAGAAACCAGCAGTAAGATGGTCACTGGAGGAAGGAGTGGTTGCCAAGGATTTCTCTGAGATCACAGTTGGAATGGAGCTGATTGGCTGGATCAAGAACATCATGTCCTATGGCGTCTTTGTAGAGTTCCCGTATGGCCTTTTTGGTCTGGCGCCCAAGTCGGTGAGTAAAGGGTTTTGTGTTATGACTTCTAGCCTGAAAATTTACCTCCAAGTTGTTGTTTCCCCTCTAAAATCCCCCCCTGCTCTGCTTTCCTTCAGGCCATATCCGACAATTTCATCAGGGATGTGACGACTTGCTTCCAGCTGGGCCAGACGGTGATCGCTAAAGTGACCAACCTGGATGAGGAAAAGCGGCGTTTTCTGGTCACGCTGAAGATTTCAGAGGTCATACCTCCAGAGAGTGATGCCCAGACCAGACTCCTTAACGGTCTGCAGGAGAAGAAAGCGGTGACCGAAATGTTGGCTCTGAGAGGTGTGATCGCTTTGGTCTGCCCTGCTCTTTGTCTTTATCTTGTGATGAAGATCCATCTAGATAAATATCCTCTTGGAAGTAGCTTCAATAAAAATGTGATATTTGGGTTGCCTAATTCTTCCTTTGAAGTTGTCTTCAGTGTCAAACCTCTCGTCATCTTTGCCTTTGCTCTCAGATAACAGTGATCTCCGCCAGCAGCTGGCTGCTCTGTCTGTTGGTCAGAAGCTGAAGCTGACTGTAGATACCGTGATGGACAGCGGTGCCATCTTTAAATCTGATGATTTGGTGGGTGCTTCCATACAGGCCACCAAGCACCATGTCATGGGTATGTATTTGGTTAAATAGTAGCTATTCTTTGGCATTTCAGGCCTTTGTTACAGAGTAGAGAGATGACAGGAGACAAAGAAATGGCAGTGTACAGTCAGGGTACGTCAGTTCAAGTATACCTCTTCCATAACTTTGGGGGACGTGTCAGAGGCAGATGAAAAAGAGAATGGTCAGAATTGATGCTGCTGAATCCTTGATGTCCTGACTTTTATTTTATAGTATGGGTCAAATTATAAAAGCATTGGATCCTACATTTCCTGTAAATCATAGCGACTTTCCCTTAATTTTGTATGTCCACGTCTCCAAGCCTGAGCTGAAAGCAGCCTTTAGAGATGTTCCTCCAGAGCCACAGTGTTTGTCTCACCTCTGATTGGACAGTTGTTTTGCTTTTCATCTGATTGAATCCAGTGTGTGTAACACACCTCTTACAGTGATGGTGTAAGTGATAGAATTGTCTGTTGATTCCAGGCGTTAACGTGACCCCCGGACAGAAGGTCACCGCAGCCATCCTCCATATTGACATCCTGTCCACTTGTGTCCACGTGTCCATCCTTTCCAAGCTGGTGGGGAAGAAGAAATCTGTGAGTATTCATTTTCTGAATGCCATTCTGTTGTTTGGAAACAAAGGTGACGTTTAGACTCTTTATGTGCTGTGGTTGGGAAGGTTGGACTGAACTTGCATTTCCAGTGCTGCTCATATAGAGCCATGTCTTGTAGTTATTGACCCTTATTGTCTGCGTTTTACTTTTCGCAGTTAAATGAAGGATCGAAGTACACGGCAATGGTGCAGCACATCGACAAAGACTTTGCCATCATCTCCCTGGATGATACGGCGCAGCTGACCGTGATCCAAACCAGCCGCCACCTGAATGAGATATTTCTGTCTGATTCAGAGAAGCTGAAGGTCGGGATGAGTTTGTCCGTTGAGGTTATAGAATCCAGCTGCGAGGAGGCGCAGGGGCTCCCTCTAGTGTCGTGGGAGCACTGTACACCAAAACGACAGCGCACGACCTCAGAAAGCCAGAAGGGTCACCGCTTTGGCGAAATCGTGCAGGGTAAAGTGCGGAAAGTGAAGCCTACCTCCATTCAGGTCACGCTCGAGGATGGAAGCACAGGCAACGTGCACGTGTCTGAGGTGATGGAGGTCACAGAAATGAGTCTGGGATCTTTCCCCACATCCTCGGTCAAAGTGGGCAGTGCGGTCACGGCCAGGGTCATCGGAGGACGACACGCCTCCAGTTACAGGTTCGTACTTTCATTTTCCATGTTGGAAAAGACATTAATTGTTATCGAAGTTCCTACTTTTGATCAGTTTGAAAAAAAAAGCTGAATGTGATGGTTTTTAATGCATTATTTGTCATATTGAACTTAAAATTGTCTTGTTTCAGATTCTTGCCCTTCTCCCATCCCAGATTTACCTACACTATTCCTGAGCTCACACTAATACCCAGGTAACTGTATACCACAGTTCATTGTGCCTGGTAATTATCATGGCCAGTATGACTGTGATGCACTGATGATAGCCTGATTGTTATTTATTCCAAAAGTAAATGAGTAAATCTACAGCGCTCAGACGTTGTTGTCTGCTGCCTTTTGTTTTAGTCAATGATTGTTCACAGTGTTGTCATGAATGCTGATGTGTGATGTGATGTCAAAAAGAACCTTCACACAGTGTTGGTACACAAAAAGTAAATGTTTTCTTTAATTTGTAGGCTTACACATTCTTTATGTTATTAAATGATCATTTTACACACATGGTTTTGAAAAAGTATCGATACTTTTGGCAATATTAATTGTACGGAGATTAAAAGTGTGAATTGTAGCAATATAAACCCGTGTGTATGTTACTGCTGTTCATGTTTTATGCCATGATGTGTCATCCTTTGTCACTCCCGCCCTGTTTGTTCTTCTCTGTGCAGCAAAGTGGATACAAGTGGTGCAGATTTCAAACCTGTTCCAGCAGAAGAAAAGCTGAAGGGCTATGAGGTCGGGGAGGAACTGACGTGCTTTGTATCAAAGGTGAGTTGGGGACATCAACTTGCTGTCACTTGCTTTATTCCTGGCAGTCTCCACAAAATGTACTTTCTCGTCAAAAGTTGACAAATCCAAAATAAATCAAAAGGAACTTTAAAGGAGTGGAACTGCTGTCAGGGTTTTCACCGTGTTCATGCTTCTGTCTCCAGTTTAATCCAGCGAGGAAGTCGTTGGAGGTCACCATCGATCCCTGTGTTAATGGGACAGTTGAACTGCTGGCCATGATCACGGATCCAAAAGTAAGTTTAAACTTGAATCCAGGTTATGATAGAAAATGAAGAGGAAATGAATTTTCGAAGCGCTTTGATTTTTTGGAATTCTGCGTATTTTCAGTATGCCCATCACCCAGAGAAGCTGTACAAACTGGGCCAAGTAGTCCGTGCCAAGGTGGTAGAGGTGAACTGCAAACCTCAGCGCTTTGTGCTGTCACTCATCGGTGAGAGAAGCTCAGACTGTTTCCTGCTTTCTCAACGTCACACCACACATGTTTCTCATCATGGTTTCTTCCTTTTCTTTTCCAGGTGTCCATAAGCTGGAAAAAGGCAGTGTTACTCTAGGGATGGTGATCAATATTCACCCCCAAGCTGGCCTCCTGCTCAGACTGCCCTTTGGCGCCAAGGGGACTGTTGCCATCACTGACCTGGCTGATGCCTACAAGCCGAACCTCCTGGACAAGTACAGCAAGGATCAGCTGCTCAGGTCAGTGGAATCAGCAGTGACGTTTGGCTGAAATGCTTTTTAATATGTGCACACAGTCTGAAGCAGGCATTGTTATGATTATAAACAGTCATTTCTGGTGCCACTGACAGACTTTAAAATCCACTTAGATTTAGTTGAAGTGCTGATTCAAGATGGATTCTTTGCCTCTTCTTCTTCTTCTTCAGGTGTTTCCTTCTTGGAAGTGAAAACGGCAAGTGGCAGTTGTCTCTACGTCCATCAAGGTATGAGAAAGTTTGATTGGGTTTGTTTGGTTCTGTAACAAAATTCAAAGCTTTCCAGGACAAGTGTGTTATTAAGACAGGTGGTTCACTGAAACTTTGTCCTTCCAGGCTGAACCCCGAGCAGGCCAAGCCAGCGAAAGATGAAGAAGTTTTGTCTATGGACAAACTGAAGGCGGGCCAGATCGTCAGAGGCTTCGTCAGTTCTGTTGGAGAGCATGGGGTCTTCATCAGGTAACAAAGAAAATCCAGCAGACTGGACAGATGGTTACTTTCATATCTAAACTCCACAGAAACATGAACATCTCAGAGGAACAGCCTGCTGCATATATATCTGGAAATTGTAATATCAGGGCAGATATTTCAGCAGTTATCTGGACGGGTATCCTCGCTCCTGCCCCTGAAGGCATCATTATTTCATGTTTGTCTTCCAGGTTGTCAAGGAGCATCACAGGAAGAGCCCAGTTTCAGCACTCCACCAAGTACTTTGTCATCAACCACAAGGTCCTCTCTGATCACCTGCCTCCCAACACCCTGCTCACTACCAAGATCCTCAAGTAAGAGAAGCACTGACGTCCATTCTGTGGTTTGAAAATGAAAGACAGGAGTCTGGCGGTGCAATGCTGATGGTGTGTCTTTACATCAGGCAGCTTTAGGTTGCAGCCATTTATAGAATCAATACATCATGCCACGTTTAGTCTGCAGCTATTTTCTATTCTTGTCCTCAGTGTTAACAAAGAGGAGGAGTTGGTTGACCTCTCTCTGCTGTCCGAGGACACCGGGAAGCCGGACGTCCTTCCAGAGTCTCTCAATCTGCCGCTGCGTCTGATTGGAGAGGAGAAGAAGAAACACGATGCTCAGAGGATGAAGAAGCGCAAACTGTCTGAGAGCGAACCGGTAACAAACAGCCTCCGTTTCCTTTCACTGTCACGCCACACTGCTTCACATGAAATAGTAAAGATGCTGTAGATGACTCAGAGGTGCTGGAGGTGAACAGTCCTGCATATGAAAACTGCTTCCACACAGATCAAAGGCGTCTTCAGTTATCAATCATTCATCATCCTTTGGTCTGACAGCAATAAACGCTGCCTTGATCTTCCCCTCAGTTTAAAACTCATGCTCTGCAGCTTTAACTGTGGCCTGACGGTCGCTGAAGCACTTATTTGTATGTGTTGTGGTGTGTTTGACAGAAACAAGCAGAGTCCAAGGTCCCAAAGAAGAAGAAGAAAGCAAACAAAGCAAAGACTGATGACAGCGACAGTGGCGTGGAGGTGTACTTCAGAGAGGAGGACAAGGAGGACGAAGAAGAACCCAAATCCAACTCTGTGAAAGTAAGTGAAAATGTGCTGCTGCTCTGTGTTTTTTTTTTTTGTGTGTGTGTTTTTTTTTTTTAAGTCAAGCAAATCTCCCTAGATTTGCTACAGTAATCTCATTATGCAGAAGCTGGAAAATAGATTTGCCCTCCTCTCTCTCAGCAGGTGAAGCACAGCTCAGCGGGACCATCCAGGCTGCAGGTGACAGCAGGCTTCTCCTGGGACGTGGGGCTGAGCTCCCTGAAGCCTGCCTCTGCAGCGCAGGAGGGAGACTCCAGTGACGGAGAGGACCAAGACGGAAGCAGCAAGGTGAGCTGACCATAAAGAGTCATGAAACGTGTTGGGATCATTAGAGGAATCCAACTTTCTGTCATTGTTTTTGTATGCAGCTCAAGGACGAGTCTCTCTTTGCAATTTATGGCTTCATCAAACTCACCACTCATCTTCTCTCCTGTCTGCCAGCCCCAGAAGAAGTCTCGTCATGAGCAAGAGCAAGAGAAAAAGGCAGCCGAGAAAGCCCTGGTGCAGCGGGAGGCGGAGCTGATGGATCCCAGCCTGCGGCCCCAGGATGCGCCCGCCTTCGAGCGCCTGCTCCTCGCATCCCCCAACAGTTCCCTGCTTTGGCTCCAGTACATGGCTCACCATCTGCAGGCCACCCAGATCGAGCAGGCCCGTTCTGTGGCCGAGAGGGCCCTCAAAACCATCTCCTTCAGGTGACTGATGGAATAGATATATAATTTTTTTTTTAAATTAACTGTGTGAGTGTCATTAAGATAAGACATTATCTCCATCCATACACGGTTGTGTTGATGGATGGAGACAAACGTTAAAGACATTTGGTTGTATTTTTGTGTCGGTTCCAGGGAGGAGCAGGAGAAGCTGAATGTGTGGGTGGCCCTGCTGAACCTGGAGAACATGTACGGCACAGAGGAGAGCCTCAAGAAAGTGTTTGAGCGGGCGCTGCAGTTCTGTGAGCCCATGCCTGTGTACCAGCAGCTGGCTGACATCTACACAAAGTCCGACAAGATCAAGGTACACACTACACCACACTTCACATCCCGTCTGTTTGTTGCGACTGATGCTAAAATTCAGTGATCTTTAGCCACTAATGTCTGCTGCTCTGTCTGTGTCTGTGTCCAGGAGGCAGAGGGCCTGTATAAGACGATGGTGAAGCGTTTCCGTCAGAATAAGGCGGTTTGGCTGAGCTACGGCACATTCCTGCTCCAGCAGGGTCAGGGTGACGCTGCCAGTGCTGTTCTGCAGAGGGCGCTGAAGAGTCTGCCCGCCAAAGAAAGTAAGATGGCCTGTCCAAAGCACAGTTTGACGCATATTGACTGAGCTGAATTAAAGCAGCCAGCTCTCATCGTTTCCCTGTAGTGTAGTCAGTGTCATTGTGCTGTTCCAGCTGTGTATCTCCACAGGATTTAACCTTTATGTATTGTCATTCTTCCTCTCAGGTGTGGACGTGATCGGGAAGTTCGCTCAGCTGGAGTTCCGTTATGGTGATTCAGAGAAAGGTCGCGCCATGTTTGACAAAATCCTGACGAGCTACCCGAAACGCACTGACCTGTGGTCCGTCTTCATCGACCTCATGGTCAAACACGGATCACAGAAGGAAGTCAGGTGAGCTTGCTTCACATTTAGTTTAATTCCTTGTAGCTTCTCTGTTCATAAATAAGTAAATACACTTGCTAAAATATGCAGTCCCACATAAACTAGTCAGACTTAATGATCTGTGTGATGGAAATTGGCATTAGTGAGCTGGTTATGTGTTTAAAGTCCAGCTCTATAAAGAGCGCTTCATGGAGTTTCCAACTTCCTGTCTCCCGCAGGGCGCTCTTTGATCGTGTGATCCACCTGAGTGTTTCAGTCAAAAAGATCAAGTTCTTCTTCAAGCGCTACTTGGAGTACGAGAAGAAGCACGGCACCCCGCAGAGCATCCAGGCCGTCAAAGAGAAGGCCATGGAGTTCGTGGAAGCTAAAGGAATGGAGGCTGCCAGCTAATGACCAGATACACACAATATGCACACTGTGTATGTGTGCAGACTGCAGAGTTAAACCCTGCCTACAGATTCCATCAGGAAATGAAACGATCGGCTTCTTGGCTTGTAATTTAGCTTTTTTTTTATTGTTGTGGACTGGGAGACTCCTGAGCACACCTTTGTAAGCGGGTTGTAATCATCTATAAATGTTAAAAACAAACTGGTATTTAACATTTCATCAACTTCCTGTGAGTCACATCTGTATGAAAATGAGTGTGACCTATGAAGAGAATAATTAACGTTATGACTATTTACTGCTTTTTGGAATCGATTTATTAAAGGACCCTTTACACATTTGTGGGAGCATTTTCTATTTATCCGGCTGGCCTCTCAATAAATCCACCGCGTTACAATACATTACGTGACTTTTATTTAAAAGCAACAAATACAAAATAACAATATATAGGGACATGTTTACATACAATACATACAGGCAAGACGAGTTTTCCATCAGTCTCTTTTAAAAGGAAAGGGCCTGGGACACAATCGGTAACAACAGTGTCTACTTAAATCGTCATGGTTGTAATCCCGCTGGTCTTGGTTTCAGCCGGAGGTTGTGGCGACCTCTGACTTCTGGAGCCTTCCACCTACATTGGCAGTATTGAAGATGCATGTGTGGCACAGAGTTATAGGGTGACTGACATGGTTTGTGCTGGCTGTATAGGTAACACCCCTGAGATATTAGAGGTATCCATACTGATCCTGTACTCTGATGTCCTGCTCAGGGCCTGAAGTGGTGTTGGTCTCTGGCAGTGCTGCACTCGTCGTCCAGTGACAGTGGCAATGATATCCTGCTCTCTAATGTGGCTCTTTTCCTGGCCTTTTTTTTGTTTGTTTTTTTTGGTGAACAGTGCAATATGGAAGTAGAACTAGGAGCATTTTTATGAAAAGGTCCTATTCATCCCACTGACTGATCCCTGACTGATCTGACCAAATCATTTTGCTGCTGTCAATATTCAATTCCCACCAAGGCATATTGCTCAAAGGTCAGCAGCAGGGCGGCCGCTCGGGATCATTATCAACATTTCCTGTGAGATGTCTTTAAAGATGATCACTGTCCATCATCCCTAGTGTATATAATGTGTGTGTTTTCTCCGTCCTGTTTCCTCTTTCCCCGCTCCTTCACACCTCCTCCGGGTCCATGGGACCCTCGGCACCCTGGGGAGCGTCTGTGTGGAGCCGGAGGATGGGTTTGTTACACATGGGGCACACGCTGCGGATCTCCAGCCACTTAAGCAGGCACCTGACAGGACAAGAAGGACAACCGTTATCTTTCAGATCAGCATGATATTAGGAGAACAAATTCACACATGTGACTTAAAAAAGGAACCAGAGAGAGCCACCCAACCCTCACTGATTTCTGTAATTACATGATCAATTAAGATTTATTCATTTAAATAGTTGTTCAAATAGGTTTTACACCTGAGAATAGCATTTTAGCTCCAGATTTCTACATTTATTTTGATCTGTATTAGTTGGACTTAGTTAACCAGTTTCTAATGAAGTCAAAGACTGCGCATTTCCAACAGCCAGCACCTTTGACAGCTCACTAATTAAGACATTCAACTTCCTTGATTCTTGTTGTCATTGGAGGAGGGTAGCTGTTTCTGTTAAGCTTAGCTAACCATTAGCAGGCTGTGGCCTATTTGCTCGACACAAGCGTGGCCTTTTTTCCTCCACATGCTGAATTATTTCTTGAAAATATCTAATTCTGATTTCCAGTTTAATGGCACTCACTTCTTGTGAAATGCATGTGAGCATGGGCACACCCCCAGTTCATCTCTGGTCCTGAATTCTTCCAGACACACCGCACAGGTTTGCTGCAAGAACAAAAATAACAGCAAGGTTCAATGTTTTTGGTTTTTTTCCTGTCTCTATTCAACAGTGGGTTTACAGCAGCCAAGAACACTGGCATTTGTAAATCTGACCATTAAATTAAATTGACCTAGATTTAGCGCACAAGTACAAACCGGTGTTTTGAAATGACGCTTTTATCTTAACTACGTTTCCAGGTAACAGGACCACTGCATTTCATCCTTCCCCTGTGCGAAACAGGGATTGAACATTAAATAGTAAACCAAATGACCCCTGACCACCACCGCTGCCTTGTAAAAAGGGAAAGAACTTGAAAAAAGCATTCTTTACAGAAATCACAAGAGACAGAGGAGAGGTCTTTTCTAATGCATTTTGAATGAGTGCAGTTATTCCTGGGGTCCTAAATTCTGCTCCAAGCAGAGAGCCAAGCAGGCGCTCTGACATGGTCCTTAAATGGCTGCATTTGAGATACAAGATAGTTTCAGGACATCTCTGAGTGTGTGTGCTGCATGTTAATCACATCTGACAGAAGAAACTGATTGAGTTAACCAACCGAACCCTCCCAGCTCACGATGGGTCATCTGAGCTGGTGCGGACGCAGCGTGGGTGAAATGTGCACAGCTGCCGTGTTTTAACGTATATGTTCAGCACAAGTGACGCATAAAAGCTTTTGCGGGAGACATAACTTACTCCTAGGAGGCTCAGCTTCTTGCTTGCTCCCTTCAGCACCACCTATAGTTGGAAAAGGGAGAGGAGGGAGAGAAGCGTTGGGTCATGTGTCTGATGTGTCAGCACTATTATGCTGGCAGAAAATCTATGGTGTAAAACAAACACTTCAGATGGGCTCAGTGTCCTGATGTGACTGGCTTAAAAATATCTGCAAGAGTGGTGTGCACACTTTTGTTTGTTGCATCGTTAAAAACTCATTATGAATACAGATAATACAGACAGCTGCAGCTGGAGTTCAACCTTCCCCGCAGCTGAAAACACTATCACCTCACCTACAGCCCTGCAATGTCACACCTCGCTACCTGCTGGGTTAACAGTTCTGAATCAGTGTAGGTAATGACAGCCTCAAGGTCATCTGAGAAGGTCTGTGTTAGGCATCATTGTTGACTGTAACAGCGTGAGCAGCAGTATTTATAACCTGCCTCAGAAACTGGTGTAGCATGTTCACCCACATACCTCATTGTAGCTGAACTGCTCCCTTGTTCCTTGTTGCTTCAACCTGAGAGAGGCAGAGAGATAACAACATCTGTACAGGTGACTGGTGAAACATCTGTAATTTAAGGCAGTGGTTGAGGTTGGGGGCTGGGACCCCCACAAGGGGTCATGTGATGAATCAAAGGGGCTGTGAGATAATCACTCAGGTAGAAAATAAAAACAAGCAAAATTCTGCTAATTTTTGGGACTTATGGGTATTTATAGTACTCTACAGTGACAAGTGATGCTGCATTTGAGGCCAACAATCATCTCACAGATATGTTGGATGTATCATTGTGTCATTTTTAGAGTAAACAAATAACAAACATTTTGGATAAGGGTCCTTTAAGTGTTGATAGTCTGAGCCAATTGATTTGTCGGCCACATGGGGTCAGCATAGCAAGCTGCCATACAATGCAATATTGACATAATACCACTTTCTGAAGTTGATATGGCAAACATGTTAGCAAACAGTTGTTGCTTTACTCACCCTGCAGACATGGAGCATTCAAGTTATTGGAGGGGTCAACTCCCTTTGCATTTGCCACTGCAGCATATATATGTGCTATATATTGTAACATATATGTATAAATAGCAGCAAAGATTGATGTTTTTTTTCTAGCAACTTTGGCACCTCTGCAGGACAACACTGCATAAATTAGCATCATTGTTGCTGATGTCATCATTTTAAGCTCTTACTCTCAGGGTAGTTGTGACTTCATTTCAACCCACTGTGGCACACTGTGTGGCAACGCTTGTTCAAACTGTCAACAAACCTCTAACAGGCTCACCCTCTTGCTCTTAATGTCATTTGTCTTTTTGTACTTTTGTTCTTCTTGTCTTTTTTCCCCACATGCCTCATTCCCATTTTCAGTCCCCCAGTTCATCTTCCTCTCAAATGTCTGCTACCCACCTGAAAAGGTAGCAGCAGAAGATGAGGCTGAGCATGAAGACGAAGAGGCCAATGCCCAGCACAATGACATACACATTGAGCGGGAGGTGATAGATGTCAGACGTCATGCTGCAGTAGTGTTCAGTGCGCTGAGAACCCAGACCACACAAGCATCCTGCCGGGAAGAGTTTGCACATACAGAATACATACTTAACACACATTTAACTGTTTCCTTGCAAGGTTAAGAGTCCAGCATGTTAGATGTTAGACTAAGTGAGTTTAATAAATGTTCGTCTTCTTTTATGTTTCTGTATTCTCTGTTTGTTTACAGCCTTAGTCTTTTAAACTACATGTTCCCCTCAAATGAAAGAGCGACTGAAAAAACAATATCTACTGTTGCAACTGCATTCTTTCCTTTCCCTCTACAACCACCAAAGCTCCCTAAAGACCTACAGAATCCATTTGTTGGTATTGACAGAGCAAGTCTGGATTGGTAGCATTAACTTCAGATGCTGCAATTTGTACAGAGAGTTGCACCACCAGGCTGTGAGTCTGGCTACCAGCGCATAAGAAACCATACAGAAACGTAGTAGCTGCTGTTTGTTTGGATGCAGGTGTGTCCAGGGAGCTGTGACTGGCACTGTGGTGGCAACTGAGGCGCTCATAGGACTGTGCGTTAATTGGCTGTGAACAAGACAAACATGGAGGACAGACAGCACTTCCGCCACACCACCATCTGTTCCACAGACTCTATAGGGGTGACTGGTTGTGTGTGTGTGTGTATGTGTGTGTGTGTGTGTGTGACAGCACTGGGGGATGGAAGGGGAGGGCTGTCTGTCTGCATTTATTTGTAAGACAGAAATGAGTGCGTGCGTGTGTGTGTGTGTGTGTGTGTGTGTGTGTGTGTGTGTGTGTGTGTGTGTGTGTGTGTGTGTGTGTGTGTGTGTGTGTGTGTGTAGGTGTGTGTGTGTCTGTGTGTCTGTGTGTTGCAGGTGGCAGGGGGTGGGGTCTATTAAATAGGATGAACTCTGGGGACTAAAGGAGCATTTGGTAAAACAATAGCAGAGGAAGCCCCACTTCCACAGGCCACATGTGTTCCTATTAATTTGCGGCGGGGATGCTCTTTGCCAGCCCCTAAACGTCCATGTGTCTCTCTTTAGAGTGAATGAATGGGTACAGCTTGCTCACTGTGGGGGGTATGAGTTGGATAATTTAACATGGCTGGGGGTTGGGGGATTTACAAGGGGGGTTAGTGTAGGGAAGACCTCGGGTAGCATAATGAGAGATGCAATTATGACCCAGGCATGGATACACTGCAGAAACAGTCGCCAGTAACAAACCAAGAATATAGAACAAGGTTAGAGAATGGAACATCTTCTCTTTCTGTTTTCGGAGCTGTCAAGCAGACATGACCTTGAATGAGGCTTATTTTCACTGAGGCCTCCTCTCTCTCTGTAATTCACAATTTCACAAGCACATCCATTACATGGATCGCATAAGCTGACAGCCAGCAACTGACTAAGCAGCTGAGTTTATGAGGTACAAGCACACGTGCTGCCTCCTCTTGTGTATTTGGCAGATGGGAAAGAAATCCACTCACTTACCGTTACACCATTGGAATGGTTGCATGAAATTTGACTCCCAGGGCAGCAGCAGTGTATTCAGGCCCTGTCAGGAGAAGGCTGGAGAGGGCCGGGCTCGCGGGCCTGAGCTCCGGACACTGGATCTGTTTGGAGTCTGGGTTCAGGCACCCCGTGCTGGATCGCCCTCTTGTTGGCTTGGGTTGGCTCCTCCAAAAACAACCATCAAGATTTTCAGATTTGCTCAGATTCCACAAATCCTCGGGAGGTGCGGTCTCGTTGGCTCAGCAGTCTGTGCTGCCCAGCATTCCCAAATCTGGATTAACCACTCCGTGTAAAGATTGGGAGATTTGGGACTGGGGTTTGGACTGGGACCGAAGACCTCATGTGCTCCTGGATCCCAGTGAGAATGATGTCATCACAGGAGAGGGAAGGAGAGACAAAGAAATCTTGTTGAGAAGACATGATTGTTTTGCAGATGCCTCGCACCATGTGTTATTAGGGAGCTGTTATTGTGAAACGCTGAATCTCACTCGGCCACAATGTCATAAACAACACAGGCTGCTTGGCAACAGGAAATACTTACATCTCCAGCAGAAAAAGGGCCTCTTTGACTTCACTTTGCGTCTGCCGTGTCGTCCCCTCACCAAATTCAATGACAGCCACCGTTCGAAATGACAGTCCTCGTCCAATCAAGGTAATTATCTGGCATTAGTCCGGGCTTTGTCTTCCTCCCAAAGCTGCTTTTTTTAACAGAGGATTTTCACAAGTCTCATCCCCCTCTCCTCTCCTCTTTTGTCTCCTCCTCCAGTCCTCTGATCCTGCAGTGGGTATTCCTCCTCAGTGTAGAAGGCAGAGATGTGCTTCCCTCTAAAGCCCAGACAAAGTGAGGACAGCTCCATGCAGTCAACAACAGTCCTCTAGCTGGGCTTGGTATTTTGCTGGTGAGTGTGTGTTTGCGTGTCACTCAGTGTGTGTGCGTAGGGGGGGATCCTACTCTCCCTCTAACCATCTGCTCCTTCAATTGAGAAAAAAAAAAAATCAGAGACAAAGGCAGTGTGTGTGTGCGTGTGTGTGTTTATGAGTGTGTCTGTGTGTGTCCTATCTAATTTCTCCCACCTCCAACTGGCTTTGTCATGGCAGGCTTCCCCTCTTCCTCTTCCAGTCCTTAATGGTGCTCAGACAGACTCTGCAGTTTGCCTTTCCCTTCCTCCCTTTGCTCCTGCTCTGCTCTGCCTTGGGTTTGTAAACAGATCTCTGCTCATGTGACCAGCCGTTTTGCCTCGCAACTCTCCTCTCCCTCAGCCCTCCCTCACTGCCTCTGTCCTCCAATCTGCAGGCAGAAGGAAGGCAGAATGAGCCAGACACTGACGAATGGGGCGCCTGCAAGCGTGCTGATGTGTGTGTTTGTGTATGTGCGTGTGCGCACACCCCTGTGCATGTATATGTGAGAGCGAGACAAGAGAGACATTTGCAGCAAAGTCAAGGGAGGCCTTGGTCAGTAAGAAGCGCATGGCTGATGTCCTGACAACCAAAACAAAGCCATCAGTGTGAAGTGGAGGTCAGCGAGAGAAGAGATGAAGTGACCTCAGTCACCATTTCCTCCCGTCTGCACACACACAGATTGTATTTTTAGAGCTACGGCAGATTCTTTTTCATGTTTGGCTTGCTTGATCTATATATAAACACCATGTCACTCTTTTGCAGCGGAAGAACGAGACAGGTAGAGCAGGAGGAGGTATTTCACCTGATAGAGGGGACAAGAGACAAGATGTGAGGGGAAATAACATCAAGAGAGAAAAATCACAGTGTGGATAAAGATGTCCACCCCCACACCAGCGGCCCTGGCTGCCAATTCGGTGAGGGAGAGAACAGCTGCTGGGCTACTGGGCGAGATGTGAGACGGTCAAGGGGAGTGCTGCTCCACCAACCCCCCTGGGGGAAGGAGGGAGGGAGAGGCTTCAGTGGGACCTGTGCCATTTCCATTCACCCTCCCCTCCTCCCCTCCTGCTCTAGTACCGGCACTACTGCTGAATACTGAGGAACAGCTGGATTGATCGTACAGATGCACGAGCATAAATCCAGCCTTTAATACACTGTATGCATTGTTGGGTGTTTACAGCTGTTTCACAATCAGCGATGATTGCGGCTCCAGGGTTGGGCTGGCTGGTGGTTTTGGTAACAGCGTGCCCTCTTATGATGAAAACACCATTATATCAACAACTCCCTGGAGATATGCACTAAATGAAAATGATCAGGTTCTACGTATCCAGCTGTAATGAAAGTGCTGTTAAAGATATTGAAAAGGCTGTTTCAGACTGAATATAATTCCTCATTCTTTCAGTGACCAGGGTTTTGTAAGGGAGTGACTGATTAAACTGAGAACCAAGCGAGAACATGAGGGAGAGAGAGAGAGAGAGAGAGAGAGAGAGAGAGAGATGCAAATGTTGACCTTGTTTTCTTAGTGACATGTAAATTGTTTTGGCTGTCACAACCTTTTGTTTCTGCATAAATCATAGCTGAGCCTGATTTGAACTATAGTAGTGTGTGTAGGGTTCTCTGCTCATGACAAGGTCTAAGGCCCAGAATGTGTCTGCAAAGCATAATAAACTAACATACAAGTGTTCCTGTGGAAAGGTTGCTGTTTTTGAACTGGCGAGTTGATAATTTTACATGAGACTGCTAAACTCTTGTTACATGAGCACAGATGAAGTATTTGTCCAAAGTCCATTTAATTGTTAAGCTAGAATGTGGCTTTAAAGCGACTTGTGCTGAACAGTAAATGCTAAAATGTAGTAGATGTGTGTACAGTAGATGTGATGTCAGCTGCATAGCAATATCCATATCAAGGTAGCTAACATTAGCCACTATAAGCTACTGGTCATACCAGACCAAGTAGGACAAAACACCTGAGTGTCTTGAATTGAGCAAAAGTCTGTTTAATTGCTTCTTAGTTCAACTCTCCATTTGTAAAAGAAAGATTGTGTCATTTCTTTCTTTATATCTCTTTCAAAAGTTACATAGTGTCGCTTTAAAGCAGCCATATTAACACGTTCTATTTTGTGCCCTGGGAATATTTATGGTGGCCCCAGAGGCACAAACATTCAAACATTTATTAGTGCTGTTATCAACGAGAGCTCTCTAGAGTGCTGTGATAATATTTTACTATCAGACTGATACAGGAGCTCTGCCTCTGCAACCAAGAATTTACACACAGAAGATTTTTGGCCTCAGAGAGCAGCTCATAACATGCACATAGTTGTGCAGTCAAAACAACAGATTCTGGGTTACATCCAGTACTAGATGCTCAAGTATTGTACCATTAGTCAAACTCTATATTGCACTAAATTCAGTTAATATTAATTTACATGTTCTATGCATTGCAGTAAAAGCTTCTACTAGATTCCAATATCATATTTCTAACTTTGACAAATGAAAATGAATGAATGAAATGAATAAAGTTGTCCCTGCGTATACAAACATAATGATTCCTAAAACTTTGAAACAATATGATTGCCTGAATATTAAGGAAGAGCCAATGCATTTTCTTTGCCCATTTAAGCTGTTCAGACCTTACTGTAATACACTGCCCATTCCTTTTTCTCCACCTCATGGGCGTGTCCCTTTACAAAGCCATTTGCTGCTCCATTGGCCTCTCCATTCACTCTCCCATTGTTTTCACCATTTATTTGGTTCTTTCTCAGTGCCAGGGCTGGCTTACAGGTGTGCCAGTTCCATAAAACTTTATTCATATCCTCCTGGGCCCTGATACCCAGAAGCTTTTCTTCATCGCTTCTCTTGCTGTCTTCGTCCTCGTCGCTGCTCTCGTCCTTGCTGGAGTGATGGTGGTGGATACTGGACATCTGCCCGCTGATGTTCTCAAAGTACTCCTGGATGCAAATCTTGGCGAAACTCTTGGCGTGCTCCTTACAGGTCTCATCGAACATCTTGCGCTCAATGTCGATGTAGTGAGACCAGTACTTGGTCTTGAGGAAGGCGGCTTGAGTAAAGCATGGTCGAATGGCTCGGATCAGGAAAGCTGTGAAGGTCATCATGAGCAAAAACATCCACCCACATGCCTGTAAAGAATAGACATTAATTAATACACTTGGCGCTGCAAACCAAAACTTAAAAATACTACAGTACATGAGCAAAATACAGATGACAGAGGAATGGACTTTTGTTGAGAACCTGGTTGACCTTGACACTTTCAGCCTGTCAGACCAACACTTACAGCTGTATTTAATGTTGTGTTTTGTGTTCTTACTGCAGATACTGAAGATAGTGGACGTCAAGTAGTCCAAAGTGTGATTGAAAAAGAATGCGTAGGAGTTTCCTGAGAGTTTCATAGCTCATTAACAGAATCTGTATATCAATAGACTTTTTAGAGACATTACTTTTAAGGTTGTATAATTGCCCTTCGGCTGATCAAAGACCCAAATAACAGTGTGGGTGTTTTTGGATGGATTGAAATAGGTCCCAGCTCCATGAATAATACATTTTGAGGCTTATCTATCCCTCTAATAAGCGAACGGGAAAGCTTCAGTGAGCTCAAAGCGCAAAGCTAGAGTCTGGTGGGGGGATTTAAGTTAACGACAGTTTTTGAGGAATAAAGTAAGGAAAATTAAATTTGCTTAGTCATCATATCCTGTGATGAAATTGGAAAACTGCCCTCTGAAAGTGTCCTAACTTTTGGCCACACTTAATTGTATTTAAAAAAAGTGTTATCTTTACATTATAAATGCCTCTATAGTCAGAGAATCCCCAAATACTGAAAACACAGCAAACGAATGAAACAATAGTTTGTGTTATTGTATAACCCACAGGTGTCACATTACTTCTACTGAGGACATGACCAGTGTCTTCAAATACCGTTTTTCATGTCATTTTGACACTGTCACTAAGTTAATAATGGCATATTTTATCTCACTGTGGCATGTCGAAATATCTTCTTTAAAAAGGTCCATAGTAGCTATGACCCTGATGACGAGCCTACATTAAGCGCTCTTGTTGCTGAGAAGAGCTCTTGCCTAGCCATGCTGACAGTAAATTAAAATAACCATGATAGCTTATAGCTAACAGCACCAGCCACTTCTGGTCAGATATGTGCTTGCACAATTTGTGCCATTTTTGGTCTTTGAAATTGTATCCTTTCTCTCATGCCTGTCAGAGAGGCTGTCAGCTAATGACCCCTCATTTTAAACCACTCACAGAAAGCGCAGAGAAAATCGGCCGACTGACCTGTGATATACACTTGATGTATCGTGATGCTGCCACTCTTATTTCCTGATGCTCGAATAGGTCTTTGCATGGAATCCTTGCCAGCAGTTTTAGCTTCTCTGTCTCTGACATCCCAGTTATCAAACTGTAGTTCCCAAACCTGTTAATGTCCAAGTTGATGCTGAAAGCGCAGAGGAAGCTCTTCCCATCCATGAGTGTGACAGACACCCATACTGCAGGTGCTATCAAGGATCTCTGTGTGATTGAACAAAACATGTAGCGAAGGATTGACGGATCCTTCCTCCGTCTCCCTGTGGGTCTCTTCCACTCCTCTGCGAGCACCGACACATTATTGTTCAATACAAAACCCAACATAAAGAACCATATAGGTGGAATGATAAGCAGTCCGATCCCGTAGGTGTAGTTGTATTCTGGCATACAGGGGCAGCTGAACTCAAAGGCAGAGTACATCTGTGCACTAGCTAGTGCCATGATACCACAGATCCCATTCATAAAAGATTCCTGGTTGGACTGGAGGAACTGGAACATCATACGAAACTTATCCATCGTGGGAGATGTGGTCGATCTGTGGTTCAGATGGAATTAAGTCTGTGAAAAGACATGAAGTAGTTCAATCTAATGTTAAACACATGGTATTGAAAAAATACTGACACTTTTGACAACCTTAGTTTAATCAGTGAAAAAGTGATAGGAAAGGCCTGACAGCATGCTCATTCTTGTGGCATTATGATGCACATAATTTACTTGAGAACCAATGTGTTGTGCTACTTTCCTATTGTGTTAAATGGTTCAGTAGAAACCACTTCGCAACTTTCTGATGAGAGCCTCTGTAAGGGATTATGAGTTGTATGTAATTGCTTCATTATGCTAAACAAGCTGTTTACTAATGTTCCATCAAACGGCAGGAAACAATCTATATAGATCAGTCATAAGATATTAACGAGAACAACTTTTGGACTGACAGATTGTAAAATATCTTAAGTCTGCTGTTATAAATGTTAATAAGTCACAAACAAAGGGCCAAGAGTTTCTGACTTTTCTTATAAGCCTGAAACCAAAGTTAGTAAGCCATCAACATTATATGTTAATAACTCATTAATAAAGAGACCTTACAATAATCCAAGTCTGTTAATAATAAGCTGTTAATAATTCATTGTCAAGATGCTCTGCAGTTGTTTTCCAGAAGTTCGGAGGCTCAAAAGCTGGAGAGATTTTTCTTATCTGCCAATCCAAAAGTTGTGCTCATTTATGGCTTATTACATTCTGTAAAGAAAATTATTAACCATTGATAAGACATTAAAACCCCTTCATAAAGGTTATCTTATTAGAATTGGCACCAGAATCTCATGTGTTCATAGTGAACTGTGACTCTTATTCTAAACCAGCTTTCAAGCAGGAATATCCCAGTTTCATCAGTTGTAAATGGATGTAATAGTACAATGTTAGGCATCCACGAGCAATGATTAGAAAGTAACATCACACACCAGCACTCACTTACCTGTTGTGGATGAATGAAAGGAAAGGAAAACTTTATGTGAAGACAATGTCCATAGTAAATAACCTGCAGTCCTTTGCGTAGCTCTCAGACATTGTAGCTCTGAGCGACTGTAAGGTGTTTCTCGAACTCTCAGTGGTGATGTTCAGACTGACCACATCGTCTGTCACCATGCCCCACCCTTCACTGATGTTTAGTGGATCCAACAAAAGACTCATTCAACCCACACTTTATCAAACATAAACCTGTTAGCAGTGCTCAGAAAGCACTTCCAATTCAGTGCTTTCACAATTCATAGTAATGTTTTTTCTTGAGTGAAAATAGTGTATGGCAGTGCTAACTCGAGTCACACGAAACCAGGAGGTGAAGTGTTGTTCAGCTGAAGCCTTAACGATCCAGACATGCAAAAATGGCCTCAAACCATTCAAATATCTGTGGTTTTGGCTGGAAAATTTGGTTGTTGTCAAAGAGATGAGGGTTGAATATGTTTGTTGTTTGATTAGAACAAAAAAAAAAATCAAGGGACAGCAGCTTATCACATACAAAAATGATAACTATTAAATCTCAGAGGGATTTTTGAAAAATTATTATTAGCCCTTTGAACTCAACTGCGCCCACTGAATGAGACAGAGCTCAACGAACTAGTTAGAAAGCCACAAGAGGGTAAAAGGCAGGGGTTAACCTTAGATACAAACCGTGTTAACAATAGCATGTGGCCTAATGTTTGCTCTTAATGACATAATATAACATGTCGTCGTGATTCATCCAGTGACTCGGAGTGAATGGCTCATTTCACATTCTGAATATGCAGTTAAACTTACAGGAAGTCTACACTATCTGTTATCATCTGTCTGTTGCACAAGATAGTGTCACAGTTGAACACATGTGCAGGGTGTGCAGGAAATAAGTCAAGAAAGACAACCTACAACTGTACCTAAAACAGGAAGAGAGCTCTTTGGCTGTGCAAGGTTATTCTCTTGCTTCCTCCTTTGCACCTATTCACACTTTACTGGAACATCGCACCAGTGAGATAACTGATCACTTCTTTTGGTATGTATTCTTGTTCCTCTGCTTTAATGTTATGTGCAGGAGTAAATGCTGTTTGATACACAGTGCCATGACAGAAATGAATAGAGAGGATGCTTCAACGACATTGAGGAAGTAGTTTCTTTCTTCTTTGCTTTGCATCACTGTGAAATTTGCCAGCAGGAACATTTCTCATTGAGTATTTTTACATATAATTACACAGACCTTTAGTCCATCTTTTGTTTTCACATATTTCAAATAACACTAATGCACAGAAATGATTTGTAACAATTCTTTTACACTGTTTGACTTGTTCACAGACAGTATTTATGATGCAAGACACTCTGCTGCGGGTGTTTGTGGTGACTCTGAGTCTTCTTACGTATCCGAGGGATGACCCCGGGGTTGAGGAATGGGATGATATCACCACAGTGGGAATCCAAATGCATGAAGAGAGGCTGCTGAGAGGAGGAGATCAACTGGACCACAAAATGGCACCTGTTAGCGAGGAAATGACACAAGCTGAGAACAACGTGCCTCTGGATGACGTCAAAAACATTCTCAAGGAACAAAATCTGCCTGACCAGCATGTTACTGAGAAAGATCAAATGTCAGTCTTAGAAGAGGTGAGTGCCACCAAACAATATTCAGAAGAGAACAGTGCTGAACGGCTCCAAAACCCCAGAAGTGGACATGAGACTTCACCAGTTGACCATGACGAAAAGAGGGAAGACATCCAGACCATTGACTCTTTTAGAGATCCAATTGGACCACAAGGACAACAAGAAAATCCCAAGAAGGAGGACATCAACTCCAAAGACCAACTTCAGAACAAGACTTCAGAGAAGGCCACCGCTGCCTGGGAGCATGATTACCTTTGGTACATATGGAACACATTCTCCATCATTTCTATGATCCGCTTGTTTAGGAAATATCTCGGGAGAACTTCACAAGTCAAACAAGAAGAAACCAAGCCCTTCCCAGTGATCTGCACCGCTGCTGACGTGCCACTACCAGACAGCGACGCTCTGCAGAGATTTCATTCTAAATGCATTCAAGCCTCATCTGATAAGAAGTGGAGGGAGGATGACTTTTTGGAGGGGTTCGCAAGCGATCTATTGGATGCAATGAGGAGTGTCTGTGATAGAAACAGCAGCATGGTGATTGAGGACTTTCAGATGGTGGATGTGTACAATATCATCATCCCCTTTAGCCCACCTGATCCGTATCATTTTCAGTGTCTGCTCTGGAACAACCAGGCCAGTGACCTGCTGCCAGATATGCAAGTCTGTGGTCAAATAAAGCTGGTGGAACATAAGATCCAGAATGGCTGCCATTGTCAGTCTCCTGATGTGGAAGATGTGGTTTGCCTGCTGCACTGTGAGACTGAGAAAGTGCAGGTGAAAATGACTGAGGTTTGTGATGGCCTGCTTTGCATGAAGAACTCTCCATTCCTGTCAAAATCACAGGTTACCAGATGGTTTCAGAGCACCATTAAACAAGCATGGGCGCAGATTTCACACAAGTATGAGTTTGAACTGAACATTCGCTACATTGATGCTCCAGGTGCTCTCGTAGTTCGGTTCAGATCAGGGAAGAAGATTAACTTCAGTATGAATCCTGTGGTTAAACTCAATGCTGATGCTCATTTCTTTGTTATTCCCTGCTCCCCAAACAGCTTGGATACTTTCTGGACACTTTCCCTGACCAACTATGAAGAAAGCTTTTTAGAGCACATCTCTAAACGCCTGCCTGAAAACTCATGCCACAGACAAACTCTTGAAATTGCACATTTCCTTCACAAGCGACAGACAGCACTGTCAGGAAGTAGTGCTCTCAAGGATTTTCATTTCAAAACTGCACTAATGCATCTGCTTTTGACCAAAGACCCGTCACAGTGGAAAGCCAGCTTTACAGCTTGTAGGCTACGAGACTTGCTGGAGTTCATGGAGAAAAGCCTTGAGAAAAAGCTTCTGCACCACGTTCTTATTGGGAACCCTTCAACTCGGAAGGTTCTTGAACTCCCTGTTGAGTTTACTCAAACAAAGGCTGTGAATCTCTTCCATCCCCTTGTGGTACACAACTGTATCTACAGACACGCTGTGATGCATTTCCAGGAAATGCTTAAAAACGCACACATGCTGATACATGATTACATTGATCAGAGTATTGACAGTGCCACCAAAGAGTTTAAGAGTTAAGCATTCAAGTTTTAATCTCTGTTCCAACAGCAAAACAAGCTATGGTTGATTCATTAAGTAATGGCGTGTTATGCAAGAGAAACATCAAGTACAAGATAAAGCAACTGATTTATTTAAAAATTCTGATCATTTCCACATGACAATTTTATTTAGTAATCATTCTCCCAGTACTTCAGGAAGTCTTCATGCTCTGTCAAGTCTGGGTCTTCCAAACCAAATGTATCAGTGTCAAGGGATTTCATCCGAGGGTCAACCTCCGTATATCCGTCCTTGCTGCTCAGGTCAATCTTCCAAGAGTGGCTGGAGATTATATTCCTAGAAGCTGTTGAAACAGAGACATGATCAATTCCAAACCTTAATTTGTGGAAGAGCAGCTTTAAGTATTTATGCCATGTTTTTGAAAGACTGCTTGAGTGTTAAGGGATAAGCACACAAGTGATTTGCATTAATACTGCCTGTATATGACAGCAAAATGCTTCTTGAAATAACTGATGCTCAAGTTAAGGATCATGGACTACAGCTGCTGTATTTCAGATGGACCGGTTTTACCACCACGCCCCAAAATGTGTAAACACAAAAAGGAAAACTTACCTTTGGTCTGTGGCGAGGAGCAGGTGGATTCACAGCAGGTGCACACAGAGTCATCATTGTACAGCTCCTTCCACCTAAAACACAAACAAGGTTATCAGGTCAAACACAGACAATTCTCAATTCAACTGAGTGGGGTGGGGAAGGAAAAAAAAGAAAAAAAAAAAAAAAAAAAAAGAAGCTTAATTTATTTCGGTTGTCAAGCACACATGAAACATTTCTTCATACAAGACCTTCAAAGAGCTCCTGCCACAAGGAGGTTTTACTTTAACCAGAGTCAACTCACTTTTTGGTAGCTGAATCATAATTGCAAGCCTTTGAACTCTGAGTTGGGCTAAGTTTCCCCAGAAGGACCTCGCAGTGCATGTAGAGTTGCTGAAAGACATCAGGTTTTAGCATTAGTTTACATTCTCTATAAAGACAACAGAGATTTGCACCGATTGCTCTTGACAGTACCTGTGATGAAGACGAAGTGGACACTGCGTTCTTGAAAATCAAGGAGCCCACGCTGAATTTCTGGACCATCTTGGAGGAACCACTGAGGAATTTTGACTGGCTAGTCACCTTGCCGTCAACCATACAGCTGCAGTTAGAGAGAACATGCATGTTTACCTCCAAACACCAAGTGATTATGGCCATCTAACTCTGAATTAATGTACATCTTACCCTTGGTTGTCAATGACTGTATATTTGGGATTTGAACTGGAGTCTTTGGAAGCTGTTGTGAAGCACTTATTGATGTATATCCTCTGATCTCCAGATTTTGCTGTGCCTTCAGGTTGCTTGACCTCAAAGTACATTGGCTGCCCCAAGATGTAGCTTTTGGCACCTGTGATTTCATTCCCTGATGCTGTGGCAAAAGTGAAGAACAATCACTGAACAATTTAAAATATCTACAGTTAAGTCATTGGGTTACCAAACCCCAAGTTTGCCCTTGGCACTCTGAATATGCATTCTTGAAAATACTTTCAGTACATGCTGCATTGCATGTATGCATATGTTAATGTACCTTCAAATGCTTAAGGACAGAATGACTTTGCTATGTTGCCATTAAAAATGCTTTTTTTTTTTAAATGTATATATATTTTTTAAATTTTTTTTAAAGGGGGGGGTACAGAGTTTGAATTTGAATGCAACATTGCCATTTGTACAGGTGTGTTTAGCTCAAATAAAGCTGAAGTCCCAATATACCACAACTTAGTTTCCTTTGTTTTCCCTTCATATACAGAAGTATTAGTAGTTTGAAAAAATAGATATGCTTTGTGGGATTCCAAATTGCCCATTTAAGATCAAGTGAACCAACTCGTACCACCTCAGTAGTTTATCCTGGTCTTAGTCCACATTTTATCATCTTACTACAATGACTAAAATTATATTGTACAACATTTACAGTGCCCCTCCCTTTTCTTCTGTAAATATCTAGACTGAAGACTAACTTTCTAGCAGGGTTTATTTCAGATATCTTTGTGCTTTCCCGAGTTATGACTTTAGACACTTAAAATACCTGCTCCTGTTAATCAAAGCACTTTTGCTAGTAACACTAATCAGCAGCTTTGCATCTTACAATACAATCACACATGAACAGGTGTTGAGTCACAAAAAAAAAAAAAAAAAAAAGTGAACATACCATCTTGAGGAGTAAGGGTAAAACTACTTTTTGGTTGGAGTGCTCTGAAAACCGTGCCTCCCTGCAGTTTGGGATAGATGCCAACTTTGAAAGAGTGAAAAAACCTGCAACAGTCAAGTGAAAACTGTTAATCCAAAATTAGGAAACAGCAATTACAGGATTTCTTTGTAGACTTAACAGCATGCCGGTTGTTGATTTTTTCCCCAACCTTAACATTCATTGTTGGTAGTTAGGTGATAAAGTCAAATATTAAATTCTCATACATCTAGCCAACACAAAATCTTACCTGGGAAATTTACATTGCAGAGGAATGTCAAATGGCATTTCCCTTAAAACTGGACCAGGTGGCTTGTAGTGGAGCATATTGCTAACGTACCTGTAATCTACAGTGTTCTGGAACATACGAACATTTCTGTGTCGGTTGTAGTTTGTCAAAATGATGCACAAAAATGTTACTTATTGAAAACAAAGAAATAGAATCTTTTCCCAACCTCTTTCTTGAATCCACAGTCAGTCTTCAGAAGGTACAGAAGGAAGTAATGTGCTGCGTTACCTTGGTTAACAGGACAGGTGCCTAGTTTTAGATATTTGTATGCGTCCTTGGTCTTAAAGACTTCTCTACTGATTCTTACATACATTCTGTCAACATGGCACAGAATTTCTATCAGCTTTGATTTGGCTGCTTCGTCAGACGTGGCAGAAGCTGCAAGTAACATTTCCTTGATCGAGTTAGGGAGGGGTCTAGCACCCTTTTCTGGCTTGAAAACCTCTTTCTGGACCTTGGAGGCTGGGACAATCACATACTCAGGAACCTTCAGTGCTTCAGGTATAGAGGATCCACCCGAAGCACTCCTCCAGAATTTGGTTTCAGGTGCAGGGGCTTCATGCGGCATGTCTTCACCTATCACTTTCTCCATTCTCTCCCACTCTAATTCAGGATCTTGCACAAACCGGCCATACCCAGACCTACTTCTAAACTGATAACTATAGGCAGAACAAAAAAGCAATAAGAAAAGGCCAGCATACGTCAGCTCCATTTTCACTCCTGCAGCTGTCTCCGAAGCTGACCCCTCACCTACACACTGAGTGTGACAGTGGTGTTTCACCTGTTTTGTATTCTGCAATCAAGAGAGAATCCCTACAGCTGCTGCAAGTGCCAATCAAGAGCAGGCAATGAGAGGTGACCAATGATAATCACACTTTACTGGCTATACCTTTCTCTGTGCCATTCACCACTTTGGGTTTGTAATGTATATCATAACGTGACATTTCCTTATACATTGAATTGGAACGGACAACACGGAAAATAATCTCAATAAAACATGAATCATACGTAGAATGAGGGTGATAGAGCCAAAACATTAGTTGATCACTATTGTAAAGTGTAAACAGTTAAGTACCCTGTAGGCTATTAGTATGACATGTTAAATAAACAGGGACATTGCATCACAATAAAGATTAAATAAAAAGGTCCAAAAGGAATAGGCAGTTTAATATTTCTTTTAGTATCTCCCTAAGCAGATTAAGTTGACACTGATCACTTAAATCGACGTCATTTCCAGCAATAAAAGATCAAATTCAAACTATGTGGGCATTTTAAGCACTTGGACTAACGTATCTGAAATGTGGCTAATAAAACAAGTAATTTAACAAAAAATATCATTAGGTGTTTCTTTTATTTTTAAAATCATACCCGGATGTTACGCGTTTAATGACGTCAAAACCAGGAAGTTCCAACACACTCTTGTAGTCGTTGTGCGCGAAAGCTGAACATCCCCCGTTGGTTCTTTTTGTTTGTAAAGAAAGTGGAACGGTGTATCTGCGTTGGTAGGTTGTCGTTTTCTGTCGGACTCAAACGCCTTGTTTTTACTGTGGCTCTTCTTTCTGTGCCTGAATGCGCTGTTACCGTTTGCGTTAGCTGGCTAGCTAACAAATCAGCTAACAGCTAGTTAAGGTTGTTTTGATTGTTGATGTGAACATTGACGTTACATCGACGGTGTCTGGAGTCAGGTTCCACTGCTAACAGCGTACACTTAAAGGTTTGCTTGACATATTCTACTCGAATCAGGAAATTATTTTATGTCTTAGGCGTCACAGAGGACAGAGTTGATGTAAATTGTGGGTCGTGCACCCGCTAGCTGGTTAGTGTACGTTAACCGCGGTCGCCTGCCTCTAGCTACTCAGTTACCACCGTAGGGGACTATCTGGTTTGTCCCTCGCCCTGAACAGTGGACGTCTGGTGAGCTTAAAAAGCTCTCTGTGAACCGGATCCAATGCGTGGGATGATGGGGACTCAGAGTAGTCCTGTCAAGAGTTACGATTATCTCCTGAAATTCCTTCTGGTGGGAGACAGCGATGTCGGGAAGGGAGAAATCTTGGACAGTTTGCAAGACGGATCGGTCGAGTCTCCCTACGCCTACAGCAGCGGTGAGGAACGAGCTGTGCTCTTGGTCAAGTGTTAAGAAATGTAGAGAAATCAGTTAAAATCCACAGAATGACCAACGTGAATTAACTTTGTGTGTATTCCCTGTAAACTCAGGGATCGATTACAAAACCACCACAATCCTGCTGGATGGAAGAAGAGTGAAATTAGAGTTATGGTAAGTGTTTTTGGCAACATGGATTTGTCCAGTCAATAGTGGCTGCAGAATGAACAAACTCATAGCATATTGTCTGACTTGTCTGTGTGTGTGTGTGTGTGTGTGTGTGTGTGTGTGTGTGTGTGTGTGTGTCTCCGTCTTGAACAGGGACACATCAGGTCAAGGCAGATTCTGCACCATCTTCAGATCTTATTCTCGTGGTGCACAGGTGAGGACCTGTAGAGCAATTTGGAGTTTTTCCCCTCATTTTGCTGTCCTATATCTATCTATATGTGTGTTTACATGTTAACATGTTTAACAGGGCATCCTGCTTGTGTATGACATCACTAACGGCTGGTCGTTTGATGGCATTGACCGCTGGATCCGGGAAATTGACGAGGTAATCCCATTCAACATGTGACTGACAAACAATTACAGGAAGTACATGGGAAGGGGTTATATCCTGTGTCTGCATCCTTCGAACCCCTGAGAAAGAATGAGAGATGTCATCAGAAATTATGTTTCAGAGATACAACAACTTTTGGTAACATTACCTAAATGTAACAACAGTATTGTTTTTTTTCCTTCAGCATGCCCCAGGTGTACCCAGAATCCTTGTGGGCAACCGGCTTCACCTGGCTTTCAAGCGGCAGGTGCCAACGGAGCAGGCAAGGGCTTACGCAGAGAAGAACAGCATGACGTTCTTTGAGGTCAGTCCGCTGTGCAACTTCAACGTCATTGAGTCCTTCACAGAACTGTCGCGCATTGTGCTGATGAGGCATGGGATGGAGAAATTCTGGAGGCCCAACAGAGGTGAGCTGCCTCATCATTTTTGTGTGCTAATTCTGTCAGATTAGGCATGTATGCTTATGTTTTTGTATTGTACAAAGATGGTCAGTTCTCACTAACGATGAAACGGATTGGACGGATGTCCAGAGGAACCTGGACATTGTTTCTAGTGGCACTTGAAATTTTTGAAGTTTTTCTCAAAGTTCAGTGAATGCATGATGTTTACAAATTTAGTGAGCAATTGTGTTAAATAATTATGATCTCAGACTGAAATCATATGTTTTTTAAAAGCTATACGTTATTGTTTTATAGCCATCTAGCTGTTAGACAACCAGGTTTGTAAATGTAAGCTTTGTCAGCTTGACAAGGGACTGAAAAATGAAGAGAAAATAAAACAGGACAAAATGTATCTTAAATACCGGCAAGACCGTGAAACAAAAACAAATTTATGTATAGTGCAGACAGTAAGAAATGTGCATGGGTCAAACTCTTATCTGGCAGAGAGTATCATCTTTGTCTCTATGTTTTGTGATTATATTAGTATTATAGATGTATCTGACGTGACATCCAGTCCTAACATCCATATTCCCCCTTCTCGTTCCACAGTGTTCAGCCTCCAAGATCTGTGCTGCCGTTCCATCGTCTCCTGCACGCCGGTGCACCTTATTGACAAACTGCCCCTCCCTGTGGCCATCAAGTCCCACCTCAAGTCTTTCTCTATGGCCAATGGCATGAACGCAGTCATGATGCATGGACGCTCCTACTCAGTGGCCAACAGTGCGGCCTCAGGCGGAAGCGGTGGTGGAAGCAAAGCCAACAGTCTCAAACGCTCAAAGTCCTTCAGGCCTCCACAGAGTCCACCGAAGAACTCAACGTCGTCCTCGAAGGGGAACTGTAAGATTTCATAGTGAAGGAGCGGACTGATGGTTGCCTCCACAGGGCCAGTATTAAAGGTTGTGTTGTTGCTCCAGGAGGTCACGTGGGGCACAGAAGAGCACGGAGAGCTACCAGCAATCTTCACCAGAAACAGACACAGCTGTGAACTTACATTCACCTTTGGGAACCGTCTTGGACGGCAGGTTTGGTTTCTGTTCTCTCTGCGCTTGCTGCTGCCATCTTGTGGACGTCCGTTTCCCCGTACTCTTTACAACAGAGGCTCACTGTGATCAAGTAGAACAAGATGTCCCTGGGACCAACGGATGTGATTCGAGGATGATACCTCACCTGCTAACACTACACATGAGTGGAGGGACATGAGCTTTCTTTTATTTGGAAAAGGAGTGTTTATTGTATTTAAAGTTGAACTTGTAAATATGCTGTTTGTGCTCGTTGTTTTGGTCCGTGTTTGGTGATTGATCCTGGAGATGCTTGTTTTGTCTTGAATGTTTTGGGAGACTTGCTTCAGTGAGACTTGCTTCAGTGTGTGTGTGTGTGTGTGTGTGTGTGTGTGTGTGTGTGTGTGTGTGTGTGTGTGTGTGTGTGTGTGTGTGTGTGTGTGTGTGTGTGTGTGTGTGTGTGTGTGTGTGTGTGTGTGTGTGTGTGTGTGTGTGTGTGTGTGTGTGTGTGTGTCTGTGTGTGTCTGTGTGTGTGTCTTGTACCCTTTATCTACAGTATAAGAATTCCCTTTGCGACCTCGAGGGTGCTGAGCCACTTATTTAAAACTCAGACTTGTTAAGTTTTGAATAAGACCGGCTTCAATTGAATGTTATAAGAAGAGCGGGGCTGGTTTCCCAGACAGATTAGTACTAGACTTAAGACAAATTCAGAAGAGTTATCCGTTGAAAGAGGTTCTTTGTCTAGCACTGCTTAATCTGTTCAACTGTCCCGCAAAGTTGAGCCAAATTGTCTTGTTTTGAAGGCTTCCTGCGGTGCCCCTAAATTCCAGCCCAGATGAATTCACCCTCCGTCAGTCATTGGCTTGAACATCTGTTGACTTTCTCGGGCCATGTTTGCCTCCTCAGTTGTACCATTGCTTTAACTTAACCACCAACAGCATGATCAATGTCAGTCTAGTAACTCTGGTGCAATTCGGAAATCGCTTGGTGCTGATGAGGAAACCTGATTGGTTTGAACAAGTCATGGCGGGCTGCCTTCAGAGAGCGCTGCAGTCGCCTCTTGGATCTAAGCGGGAGTCTGTAAACTCAGTGGACATTGGTGAGAGGATTGTTTTAATTTGATTGCTTTTTTTGGGTATTTTATGTACATGATATGTATTTATGAATGTAAAACAATAACCATCAGCAGCTTTTCTGTGGCCATGTGGTAAAACGTGGAACTGTAATAATCAGAGGTGGAAAGTCATGTGCTGCTGTAATATTTTTTATTGGCTGTTGCTTCTCTTCTGAGTATTTGTACTTTTGCTGCTTGAATTGATTCTTCTTTTCCGACGCTCTAATGAAATAGGAGGCGCTCGGCTGGTGTGGTGGTCACAGGGTAACAATGTGAGAGTGTCAGATGAGCTTGAAGACTTCAGAAAGAGCACAGAAAGTGTTTCTTTAATCAGAGCTGACTAATGATATTGTTTATTTTAATATCTGAATGATCTACACAGATCCTTTTGTGCTGATATAAATTCTCACTTCTTTCCACCTCTGATTGACATGTATTAACAAGTGTTTCCACTTGAACATTCCCAGTGGCTGTATGTCTGTGATGAGCTCATCCAGGGCATAAAAAACTGGTGCATGTTTTGTACTGGTGCCTGTTTTCTGTGGTGTGTTTTGAGAGCAGAACAATGGGTTCACAGAACTCTTGAGTGAACAGTAAAGCACTATATGTAAACGTTTGATACTGATCTGTGTGTTCAGGGTTTGGATGCGGGATTCATTCTGATTTGTCTCATTGAAAACAGTCACCCATAGAAATAAAGGCTAAAAGTATTTGTGTTCTCATCAGCTTGTGCTGCAGTGATTTTTCATTCATTTATCAAGGTCACTGTGGGAATTGTGGGAATATCTTTTTGGACCCTTTGTCCAGTCCGGGGCGGCCGGTGCCCAAGTGCAATAAAACCCGGTGGGGGTGGGTGCGGGGGCTGAATTGATTAGCAGCTCTCTATTGGCCAGTTTTGGATCACTGGCACATCGCCGCAG
This sequence comes from Chaetodon trifascialis, assembly GCF_039877785.1. NCBI lineage: Eukaryota > Metazoa > Chordata > Actinopteri > Chaetodontiformes > Chaetodontidae > Chaetodon > Chaetodon trifascialis. The sequence goes on from NC_092057.1 coordinate 21,912,123, forward strand.
CGCATGAATGCAGCGCGGTCAAAAGTCACCCAAAGGTTGCAGGGTCACTTCCAATGAAAAGATGAGGGGTGCTCCTTCTCATCGCCTCGGAGCCGCGCCGAGACAAAGATGAGCCGCATGCTATTGAGAATGTGGCGCTTTACGCCTTCCCACCTGACCGCGGCATCTCTGAGCTCCGTGTGAATGAGGGACGGTGGTAAACTGACCGACGTCTAGACAAGAAGGACGTAAACAGCATGTTTTGCGAGACACGACACGACACGCCCCGTGTTTGGGTGTCACGCTTTCCGCCTTGCGCTCCGGGCGACTTTTAACAGTTTGCTCGTTGATCTTGTGCAAGAAAACTGGTCTCTGCGCAAGTCTGCGGTGCCTTAAAACATCTGGAAATATGTTACTAGAACTGAAGATGACACTCTAACTACAGCATCTCTCGGCGAGAAAACAGCTCATTACCTTAAGTATGAATGACACCTCTATAAATTCTGTCTGGACACAGTTAACGTTGGATTTCTCACCGGAATGTGTGGCTCCGTGCGCGCGGTCGTTGGGACAGCTTGCCACCATGGCCCCACGTCTTCTTTGATGTTTTTTACAATGTTTGTCCAGTTGCTTAGCGCATGGTGCTGCTTCATAAGAGTTTCAGACACTGGGCGACCATGGGGGCGGTCAGAGGGGCTGCCCTTTCCACCTCCATTCACACTCTGAAAGGCTGATGTTGCGTCTTCCTCTCTCTCATTGTGCACATTTCGTTCGCTTATGTCGCCGTTGGCTGAAATCGACCTGGATGAGAGTTTGCCCACTGTGGCAAGAGTTGTGTTTTGATTAACAGGGCGAATGTTTCATGCAACCGATCTGCATTTTTAAAACATCTTTCTGGGATGAATTTTGTTCAGTAGATGTCCGGCTGACGGGAACTCGTCCTGATCTTTGGGATTGCTGCAACTCTCTCTCTGCGCTCAGCGAGATGATTTCCACAATGCTTGCGCAACGATCGGACGACCACCTTTGAAAGTCGATATTAAACTTAATCCGACTTTGAAGACCTAAAGGAGGAATGGATTTACTCGGTGATCGACTCATGCAAAAGAGCAATAATGTATAAAATCCCTCTACAACTTTTGGAGGATAGATGTATAAAGGATAAAAGTTGGCATAACGCACCCAATAAACTACTATCAGGATGGATATGCGGGTACTTCTTCATGCTCTTGGTTTTCGATTTACCCGAACTTTCATTGTGTGCAAGTGTGGCAGGACCCAAACCCAAACACGAAGGATTTTGTCCCAACAAGCTGAATTCCAATCTGTGGGTTGATGCGCAAAGCACCTGCGAGAGGGAGTGCAACGTCGATGAGGTGTTGTTACTTATGTTATCTCCATTTCTGTTATTCATCTGTTCGTTGTGTTTACATTTGCTCTCATAAACGGTGTTTTGTGTGTGTCTGCGCAGGACTGTGCCGACTTTGAGAAATGCTGCACCAACGTGTGTGGCCTCAACAGTTGTGTGGCTGCACGTTTTTCTGATGGCACGCCTGCCCGGCCAGATGGGCAGGGTGGAGGAAAAGAAAGTGATGCCCTCACCTCCACCGCTACCTGTGAGGGATTTATCTGCAGCCAGCAGGGGGCAATCTGTGATATCTGGGACGGACAGCCCATCTGCAAGTGCCAGGACCGCTGCGAGAAAGAGCCCAACTTCACCTGTGCTTCAGATGGCCTCACCTACTTCAACCGCTGCTACATGGATGCAGAGGCCTGCATCCGTGGGGTGATGTTGACTGTGATCACCTGCCGCTTCTACCTAGCAGGGCCCCACACCAGTCCACTGCCTCAGGACACCACAGCTAACCCCACCCCAACATCCTCCCAGGAGGACCCCATGCCCCCCACACTGTACTCCAACCCTCACCACCAGTCCATCTATGTTGGAGGCACCGTCAGCTTCCACTGTGACGTTATTGGAGTCCCCCGACCTGATGTGACTTGGGAGAAGCAGAGTGAGCGGCGTGAACGTCTGGTCATGAGGCCTGACCAGATGTACGGAAACGTGGTTATCACCAACATTGGCCAGCTTGTCATTTACAACGCCCAGGTGTGGGATACAGGTATCTACACCTGCATCGCACGGAATTCTGTGGGAGTTCTTCATGCAGACTACCCGCTGTCTGTCATCCGCCGGGCTGATGATGATTTCTCTGAAGATCCCGAGATGCTCATGGGGCGCCCATTCTCACCAGCAGACTGCCTGGCTGAAGTAGACCTGCGAGTGTGTAGTGGTGAGCGCCACGTGGACTGGTATTATGACAGCAAGCTGGGCTCCTGCATGGCCTTCAGTAATGGTGGATGTGACGACAGCCGCAACCGATTTGAGACTTATGAGGAGTGCAAGGCCTCCTGTCAGAGGGAGGGGATGGGCATCTGCTCCCTGCCTGCCGTCCAGGGCCCCTGCAAAGCTTGGGAGCCACGTTGGGCCTGGAATTCCCTCATGAAACAGTGCCAAGCCTTTGCCTATGGTGGCTGCCATGGGAACGCAAACAGCTTCCACACCAAGAAGGAGTGTGAGGCAAACTGCCCACAACCCAAAAGAAAATCATGTAAGACCTGCCGGGTGAAGGGGAAAATGGTGCCCAGCTTATGCCGCAGTGATTTTGCGATTGTGGGGCGGCTGACAGAGCTGGTGGAGGATCTGGACTCTGGGTTAGCCCGCTTTAGCTTGGAGGAGGTCCTGAGAGATGAAAAGATGGGCTTGGCTTTCTTTAATACCAAACATCTAGAGGTGACTATCGCCAGGATAGACTGGAGCTGCCCCTGTCCCAACATCACCATGGAGGAAAACCCCTTGCTGGTGATGGGTGTAGTGCAGGATGGCATGGCCGTCATCCAGTCAGACAGCTATGTCAGAGCCATAACTGAACGCAGACTCAAGAAGCTACGCGAGGTTGTGAATAAAAAGACCTGCGAGGCCTCATAAAAGTCCTGAGCCTTGGACTTGAGTCTGTGGACAGCTTCACCTTTAGCACTGAAGAAACGCATCAGGATTGCAACACAAAAAACTGATATTTAATAACTCTTCAAATCAAAAGACAAAAATATGTGAAATACTGTGTGCGAATGAAGCTATGAAAGATACTTTGTATGTTCAATGTCGGTATATTCACGATTACACAGGTTGTTCAACATTCCACGTGTTACTGCCATTAATATCAGTGCTGAAGTGCTCTTTTTAAATAAGCTTAAATCTAGATATTCTTTCTTTTGATGTCTTCTGTATGTTTGTATGTGGAAAAATAAGACAGTAGCCAGAATAGCAGCCACACAGGCTGAACAAGTGCCTAGCGTGTGATGCTAAAGATATAGACTCCTGCAGTGTATTACATTTTTTTTCTGTTTTACTGTGTTGTGCTTACTTTGTATTGGGCTCTTTATACATTTCCATAGGTGTTTGATGATATATTCCTTCTGTTGTTATGTCTGATTTCAAGATCTAATGTACAGCACATTATCTCTTACATACCTCACTCTGCAAAGCACTTCTGCTAACTTAGCTTTACTGACGGTCTGCAAACTGAATGAAGAAATAAAAAGGTTGGCTGGATCAAGGTAAACACAGTAAACAGACAACAAGTATGTGAGCTTGATCAACTTTACTCAACTGTGCAATACAGAGGAATACAGTGTACAATAGAGTACATTATTTCTGGTCTGATTAAAGACTCTCATCTTACGTCAGTATGTGTTAGAATATGGGGAAACGATTCATTAACAGTTCTGGAAAATTTGGCAATGTATCTGAGTTCCAAGTGTAAGTTAAGGCGTCTGGACCATCCTGCTCCGGAGTAACAGGACACTTCACACCAAACTCTCCTTCCTGAACAGAAGACACTTGTTGTTTGCTGGCATGTCCACCTGGCAAAGAAAGCATTTCAAATCAGACATCGGTGTCAAGATAGAAGATAAGTGATTGTGTTGGATGCTTAAAGGAGCTGTTCACTTACTATCTTCTCCAGGAACAAACCATTTCTTTGTGCTGTAGAGCTGAGGAGGGAGATGTCCCTGAGTCCCCACTCTGGGTTCCTGTAAGACAAAAGAATACAGCGTTTCTATCCCCCAGTCACCTTTGCATTATCAGCTGTATGGGTGAGAAAAACAAATGAAACCTTCACGATTATGCATACAATGCTGCTCTCAAAGCAAATATATGCTACTTTACATCACATTTGATGAGGAATTAATAACTTCTATGAAAAATTGAGTTCAAGTTATTGACAGGAAAAAAACTGTGACCACTAAAATCACCTTATTATAATATTAACTTTGACGAAGCATTAAAAAAGACTCTGAAAACACAGAGCCCTGTACCTCTGCCGTAGGCTGTAGTCAAAATCAAGGTTACTTTGAGGGGTGATCTGTCCATTCACTGCGTAGGGCTGAGGGGAACGACAAAAGATTGTCATCAGAAGTGATAATAACATGTCATGAATGTGGTTAAGTGCATGTTTATGACAGCATGAAATGGTTTTTCACTCACCCCGTACGTCAATAGAAGACCTTGCGGCTTCAGCACTGCTCCAGCTCCTCTGAATAAACCCTGCAAGAAAACAGTGACGTCTTACAGCTAGCAGTGGGGGTGGAGTGGCAGGAGGGACAACTACTCCAGCCCTTTGTGTTCTGGGTCTTTTTTAGAGGCAGATATTGTAAAGGGGCATTGCCTACAGTTATTATCTGAGGAGTCATGAGCCAAAAGGGTCATAATGTACACTCTGGGAGGCATACGCTGCAGTATGTCTGCTTTATGGAAGATGAACACCAGCACCAGTCGACAGATCACTGTACAACATTTGAAGCTGAACTGTACATTTGGAAAGAAGAAATGACTCAATCTTTTCCTTAGAAATTTAAAGTTAGAATTTAAAAGTAATAAAACAGGTTTTGCATAATTCAATACACTCAAACATTTTGCTCCTACAGCCTTACTTGGTCTGGTATGACCAGTAGCATATTTTGGCTCATATTAGCTTATGTAAGCAAGGTATCACTGTGCAACTGACATTAATTGGTAAGGTTTGAGACTTGACACTTTTGTAAGCATGTAAGCACAATATAAACCCATACATTACAGGCCTTAAAACTGGATTTTAACTCTGGGCCCTTCTGCTACACAGGGCGTCAAGATTAGATTGAGTGCAGGTGTTGATAAGACACAGTTTACTCTGAGTTTGAGGGGTGCATACAGTATTACCCAACAAATGTGCAATTTATCAAATTACCACAAATAGCCACACATTTAACTTGGGTGCTTCAGAGGCCCCGAGGACCCTTGGCAGTTGCCCACTTAGTCATCCAGTTTTTGATCTTTGGGTTGGATGAGTCCAATCACATCAAATGAAATCAGCAGTCCTACCTGTGTGCAAGCAATCGGAGAAATGTGGATCATGTTGATGTTGACGACCAGATCGAGGCTCTCTGGCTGGATTCCTCCCCAGTACTGATGGGGCAGAGAAGCATCCAGGTGGATGGCAGGCATCACATTGTGCAGCTGGTAGTGGGCTCTGTACGCTTCTATACTGAGAATGAGAACAAAAGACATTATTGTTAATGCAGGAATCCTCCAACAGAGCACAGCGCAGCACACAAGTCCTGCATACTGAAATAACAACCATAAACCTGCGTTAAATGGGCGAAGCTTTTCTTCAAGTTTGCTACGCAGAAATTAATAAATACCGTTAATATCCGAGTTTATAAGCCGTTAGTGAGGCATAGCGGTGATGTAAATTGCTATACACAATCTGAATTTACCTGGCAAGAGACTGGCGGTCATATTCTGACGGCTGCCAGATGATATTCCGCAGGGCCTGAGCGAAGTGTGTGACATGCTGCCCGGTCCCGGAGGAGATCTCCAGAGCCTGCAGGGGTCTCCCGGTGTTCACGCTCTCCCGGAGCACCGCCAGGATGGGCTCCTTGTTCCTCTCCGCAGCGGCGGCGCTCAGCATCTTGCCAAACCCCGGGTAAAGCTGTCGCGTTATGCGGTACAGTGCGCGGAACCACTCCAGCGGACCTGAGTAACGTCAGCCTAGATTGAATAACTCCACACCACCCACGAATGTTTTGTTTTTCGGCTGAAAATGGCCCACTTCCGGATTGCCTCACGTGACTGACCCAACACCCAATAAGATTACTGGGCGGGTACAAGTTCTCGCGCACCGTTATAAAAGAATGACAATGCAAATAAATATTTTACATACAGGGTTTCTTTAATTGAAGGGATGAGTGGACAGGTACACGTCCTGATTTTACAAGCTTTACACAGTTTCACACAAACGAACGTCACATTTCCCTCCGGATAAAATTCAAAAGACGAATCAATCAACTTAAAATAATTTAAAAGTTCTGCACAGGAACAGAGCATAAATAGAAACAGAGGAAACGAACAAAACGTTTTGGCAAACACAAACATAACAGGATTGTCAGTGTAGTAAACGGTAAACAGCCTGGAGTCACAACACCTATCTAATTTTTAATGGGCAAAAGAGGATATCTATCCATACATCATTCAGTCATATTAAACAGATTTTGTCCAAAAAGAGAACCACAATGGAAAGATAATACTGTGAATCTCTAGATCTACACCCAGGTTTATTAATGTGCTGCAAAAGCTAGTGATGTTACTACAGCAGCGTGAAAAAACATTTCCTTTACACTTTTTAAGATAACTGTATACTCAGGTAGTCAGTGGAATAAAATGCAATTACATTATAGTGAGTTAAATTGTGTGCTTCGGTTGATGTGATGGAAAGTGGCCCCTGCTTTAGAGAGCCAAAACATTTACATTCACTGATGTGACAGCTGCTTTCATGCAATAGTGAGCGGCCGGTCCTTCTCTTCCAGCCCTGCTGCATGTTCTGCATTTTGACTCTGCTCATTTTCCACGCTGAGCTGTGTGTGTGGTGTGTTAGGAGGAGACTCCTGGGTCTCAAGTGGACAGTTTCGCACCGGGGATGGATCTGGATAGTGGATGGCCTGGTTGTTGCCCAGGGCATCCAGACTAGTCGTGGTTGTGACTACAGAATCGCTGAAGATTGTGTTTGAGAAGACAGAGTTGAAAGTGAATGAGGAGCCAAAAAGTGACTCCTGCACAGGGGACTTGGGTTGGTCTGCAGGAACAACTACTGCTGGGTCTCTGGGAGGTTTGACTGGAGGAATGGGCTCAGGCTCACTGGTATTGGTGTCTGGTTCTGGTTGCTGCTGACCGGCTGTTTCCTCCTGATTATTGCTCTCTTCTAAAATCTGGACAGACGGTGGGTCAGTCTTGGCCGTCACCCTGCAGTCGCTGTTCACACTGGCGCGTCTGGACGATCCCTCTGCTGTGGAAATGACGCTGCTGGCTCGGGGGAGACTTTTGGGTGACCTGGGCCCTTTCAGTCGCCCCTCTTTGCCCAGAGGGGTGGAGAAGCAGTTGAGGCAGCCAGACATTGAAGACGACTTACCCTGAACATACAGCACTGTGACAGGTGAACAAACTGAAGCTCGGGTAGTCTCAGCTTTGCTAGAGCTCAGTGTTGAATTCACCCCATTGAGCCCTGGGTTTGCTTTGACTGTGCCTCCTGAATCTGATGAGCGTCGTGTCACTTTTCCTCTCGACCCCCTTCGGATGCTCTTTGTTCCCCTTGTGAGCCAGAAGTCCTGAGAGAGGCCAGGATCTTTCTGTTTTGGTATAAACTGGATGTCTGAATTCTGAATGCCAGTGATGGGAATGGTAGAGGTCTTGTCCTTGTGCTGCTGCTTCAGTGTGTGTTGGGGGGTGGAGGTATCACTGGGTGGCTGGTTGGAAGAGGAGGAGCGGCGTGACGGGGGCTGCTGGACAGGGCTGCTGCCATTTGACCATGGCTCGTTTTCCAGACTCAGGCTGAACTCACCGCTGCTCTCACTTTGGGCTCGACTTTGTACGCCATTCAGCCCTAGAAAGAGATTATGATGCTTTTTTTAAGAGCTACAACAATGAGTATACTTAATGACCAACAGGGGGCAGCACAGTCCTTCTATAACAGTTGGTGGTCTTTGTGGTCAGCGTAGAGATTAATATGAAACAAGGTCATGATTGCAATTTGATGGATTTACTCTAATTCCTGAGCTGGTAATACATCTGTACGCTTGCTGAATCCTCTAAACGAGTATCCACAGGGCTTTACCGTGATTCTGCAGCTCGTCGTTGTCCTCAAATCCAGATGGCACAGCGCTGTCATTCGAATCCTTGTCTGTGGAGCATGAGAAATCACTGAATGGCTACATGAGAGACACTTTACTGAAAAATGAGAGAAAGCAGACAAAGAGTGCTGTCTTTCCTCCCCTCTCCTCCACACTTTATTCTGGCGTCTACCTACTGAAGATGACATCAAACAGAACAGTGGCTTGTGACTGCCTATACCTGTCACCCAATGCTCAGACACATCTGGAGCAGTGTCGGTGGTGTCAGTGGTTGTGGTGGTGGTGGTGACGTGGCCAGATGGTACAGAAGTGGGATGATTGAGGTGGAGGATGGACAAGATGGATGTAGTAAGGGATGAGGTCAATGCGCTCTTCCTGTCCTCCTCCACATCAGCCTGTGACCCCTCCAGCTGCTCTGAGCTGCTTGCCCACCGCTCCTCCTCCAATGTGGCCGAGGGGTACGCCAAGCTGCTCAGGGCTGCATTGTTGGATGGAGGAGTGGAAGAAGTGGGAAGTGGATGGGGTAGGGGGACAGACAGGTGAATTGATCAGGGAGATTAGGAGGTCTTTTTGTGCTATGGTGTGGAGAACACAGAGACAGGGGTGGTCTGCATCCTCCATAGGATTTAAAATGTTTCCCTACAGTGTGGCTGTCTCCTGGAAGGACAGAGCTCATGCAGCACCGGTGTCCTCCTGCAATGCAGCATTTCTATGACCTCTATTAACAACATACCCCAGATTGTCTTCAAATATAGCCACCCTGCTAGAAAATGACTGGTGCAGATGCCTAAAGCTGAAATTTTAAGTTAGTGCAGTGAAATGAGGTTGTGATGGACAGAGCACTGACATGGCTACTGATTTTACACCTGCTGCGAAGCATCCTTGCTGACAATGACAAAGCTGTTATATCACATAGCAGATGGTGAAGAAAAGCATAGATTCACTTAGTATTATCAAGTTAGCAGTGAAATAAAAGTCTACAGTCAAGATGAGGGAAGGCGTCGGACCACAGTCTTTCTTACACATGGAACGACGGAAGAGGGACTTGACTTTGTCTCTGTCCTTCAGCCTGTTCCTCATACGGGGAAACATTTTCAGAGGGGCTATTTAACAGCAAGTGCAGCCACATGGGAGGTAGACAAAGGGATGGATGCAAGTGGAGAGAGGGATGTCAGGGAGGACAGGGGTAGGAAGGGACGGAAAAGACAAGGGAAAGAAGGAGGGAAGGCAGGAGTGAAGAAATACATTAACGAACAAGAAGACACAGAGGGTGCTTTTCATTACGTTTAATTGTGCCTCCTCGTCTCCTCTCTCCTTCATCGACCCGGAAGTCGTTTCCCCTCCGCCATGATGAAGGATCTTCCAATTGCTTAAATGCACCCGAAGGAGACGAGGAGCGAGGAGAGAGGAGGCTTCTGAAGGAGATCAGAGTGAGGATACACCGGTGTAGCCTACGCGGAAGTCTTTTATTATTTAAGGGGCGTGTCGTATGTGGCACACGTTTGAATCATGGCGGGAGCAGATCTTCACAAGTGTAATCTTGATTCTTGTTTCAACTGTGTCCTTTTAACAATTGTATCTGTCACCAAGAAATTAATGAAAATTCTTGGTATATATTTACAGTTTTTTAAAGTGAGGCTACAAGGCTGTTGGTTTAATCTACCACACAGTCGTCCTCTGTTATGCCTCTAATGGCATATAATTGAAACCTCATCAATAGCAATCAGGAGTAGAACAGTCTGACTGCAGATCTGACCATAATATCACATTTTACAGCTTTTACAGCTGTGCAAACGTCATCGGTAATTGACGTCGCTTCGGACTGACGCTGTGGAGCGAGGATTTTTCATTTCGGAGTTTCGTCTCCTCTGTCCTCACGTCCCTTCCTCGTATCCCTCTTTCATGTCCTCGCTGGGCAGAGCTAAGACGCGAGGAGAGGAAGCGAGTGGAGGAGACGAGGAGACCAATTTATGGAATGAAAAGCACCCAGGGAAGACATATTGAGGAAAGTTCACTCACATCATGCATCAGGAAGAATGACCCTTTGGACCTCTCTCTCTCTCTCTCTCACACACACACACACACACACACACACACACACACACACACACACACACACACACACACAAACTCTCATACTCGCTCTTTTGCTATTTCTCACCTGAAATACTTGCAACATTTATTTATTCATTATGCAGACTGTCTGAACTGAAACTTCTTCACTGGACACATTCACTAACTAAGAGCCCATTCTTCAAATGTAAGTGTTAGTAAACACATAAGTTTGCAGAATACTGAAATTCTCTTCAGCACTTCAATCTTTTGTTAACATAAAATGGAGTTAATAAAACACTGTGCATGTATACCGCTGTGTATGACGGATAAGCTTAAAGAAGTTCACATGACAACAGTGCTTGAACAGTTTTACTTTGAAATCCATTTACTCAAAAATGTGGAGGTGGAGGCAGAAGTTTGGTCAAATTTTCACAGGATGTCTGTCCTCCAAATGCAGCTTCATGTGTGTGAATCATCTCTCTGTCCTCTGGCTGTGGGCTGGACCTTACATGAACACAGTGAAAGATGTTTGTGCCCTGCCTCTGATGGTGACCTTACTTCCTGGTCTATGACTGAAGCAGCAGTGAGGGGGGGGACTTTGGTGTCTTGATTCCACGAAGTCAATGGGAGATGATCTGGTGAATTCAAGAAGGTCATACTCACTGCTGTGACGTTGGGGTGAGATGGCATCACCTGCTGGAGTGGAGGCTGAGCCTCCAGAGCCATCTAAGCTGATGAAGGAGCTGTTGTCGTGACAGAAGTGGTGTGGCTCAGCAATGCCTGAGTGTGTGGGTGTGGGTGGGCGGTCGGGTCCATGCTCACGACTACTGGATTTAATCAGCTTCTTCAGTTTCAGAGTGATCCAGTTTCCACGTCTGTGGGCAGATATACAAGAGGAGACAGTAACAGAATGGGACACAGATAACATGTACTGGGAGGCCTGTACTGGGTACCAGTCCGTCAATCACCAAACATGGAGATTTGAGCTGGACTAGCGATGAATGTCTAATTTCCGGATTAAATAAAGGATACCTAAAGCTGCAGTATTCTTACATTGACAATGGGCTACCACACATAACAAATGTGTCTGTGAAAGGGGTCATACGTAGTGACAAATCCATACAGAATTACTATCCAACTCTGCATCTCAGCTTTCCTACGGGTATGAATGTCTTGAAGGTCAATGTTTAGATTTCACAGCACGCGACTACTGTTTTGGTTCACTCAACATGTCCTGTTGATCAAATAATGTATGTGAACTGAAATGACAAAATTCAACACTGAAGAGCGTCAATTAACCAAATACCAATGTAGAATGTGTTGAAACCGAAAACAGAAATTTGACCTGTCACAGTCATTTCACCATAGTAATGGTAAGGAAATCATAGGTATCAGTATTATAGATAACTTACCTGCGAGGAGGCGATGGCTCATAGAACTTGTACTGGTCCATTATCTTTTCCTCCAGCTTCTCCTTCTGCCTCCTCAAATCATTAAGCTTGTCTCTGAACAGCGACAGGCAGAGAGAGAAAATTGTTTAATGTTTGTTTGTTTATTGCATTAGCTCACTGATAAATGAAACATGCTGTAAATCAACACATTACATCCTGTTTCGTGCTATATTATCTCGTCCTGGTGTCAGCCCTAATTACTTACATATACTGTCGCTCTTCAACGTGAAACAGATCCTTGCTCTCCATAGTCTGTTCTAACAAAGTTCGGTTCTGTAGCATCAGGGTCTCGATCTGGCTGAGCAGGTGGCGATTCTCCTCCTCCAGGTTGCCCTTCAACTGGCTCAGCAACTAAACATCCCATAGAAAAGCAGGCGTACGTGCACATGTGTAAGCATGCATACAAAACACACACTCATGCAATCATTAAAGGTGCAATATGTAAAAATTGGCCACGTGTCGAATTCGTACTCCAAACAAATAACGGGCTGCATATCATCACAGCAACTGCTGCTAACAGTGGCATTAGCTTGTTAGCTCAGTTAGCCATGCAGCTAGTGATCCTATTAGCTGACTGAGCTAGTTTTTATTTTTTTAATGTTTTAAACTAAAATTCTTACATGTTGCTCTTTTAAAACAAAGAATCGCAATACCAGCGATAACCTGCTGCATGTCAGTACCTCACACTGGTTGGTAAGCTTTGTGGAAGTGATGTCCAGCTGCTGAAACTCCTTCTTGAGCTTGGAGAAGTCAGCCTCCAGCCAGGTGTGCTCCAGCTTGGCCTCATTCAGCTGGCTCTTGAGCTGCTTGTGATCCGCTGTCAGCAACTCGTTGTCGTTCAGAAGCTGACGGTATGTCTGGTTCAGCCTTAAAAGATGATGTACAGTGATGTTTAGCCACACATTTGTCCAGCCGTGCATTAGAGTGTATGTACTCCAGCCGGTTCATGCTTCGGCCTCCTTACCAGTCCTTCTCGTCACGAAGCCTGCAACATTCAGCAGCAGTGGTCCTGTGCTGTTCTTTCTCCAGAGCCATCCTCATCTGCTCCTCCTTCAGGGCTTTCTCCAGGTCCTCGAGCTTGGTCCGCTGCTGCAACAGGCTGTTGTACCTTAAGATACCATCAAACACACAGACAAGCATCTCGTACCATGTGACAATTCATCCACAGTGCCTTGATTGTGACTGCCTCTCCTTTAATCCACCTGTCCTGCAGCGTGCGATGCTCCAGCTCCAGTGTGCGATGGGCGTTTTTCAAACAGCCATGCTTGCCCATCAGGACCTCATACTCCATGGCCTGCCGCTCGTGCAGAGCGGCCAGTCGCTCGTGATCTCGTAATAGCTGCTCATGAACACCACGCAGCTCTTCACGTTCCCGTATGGCGCTGTCCCGCTCGCTCTCTGTCCCTGACTGCTGCTGCTGCAGCTGAGCATTCTGGGCCATAAGGGAGGCACTCTGTGAGTTCAGAGTGGATTTCTCCACCTGCAGAAGAATGGGAGCCAATTGATTAGGAGTTAATGTGGCATAAATGCTTTCAGTGTACATGCTGTCAGCATGCATACTGATGCAGAGGCTTATATAAGATTCTTCCAGGACTCTATCAGCAATAATCGTGTGTGTGTTGTGGTGGCACCTGTAGGTTAGCGTTGTGTGTCTGCAGGGCTGTGTTGTTCTCCTGCAGTGAGGCAGCCTGCCTCTGCAGGGCGAGGATCTGAGCCTGCTGGCTGTCAGACTGACTCTCCAGCTGCTTCAGCAGAGCCTGCATAGACAGGCGCTCTGCCTCCAGTGTCGCATTCTGGAGAGGCGAGGGAGAGAAGGGGAGAACAGAATAGAAGAGAGACGTAAGATGCTGATAATACTTTGCCAAACTGCAGAGAGAAGGAGAACATGACATCCTCATGCCCTTGATACATTGTTAAGTCTGTCATTAACATAAATCAATACCAAAAGCAAGGGCTAGTGTGTTTAAGTACCAAAAGTATTAAGTTATAAATTGGTCATCTACTTTAATGAAGGCCAACCACTGACATTCCTTTCCACTTCAATGAGACGGTCTTTGAGCTTCAGCAGTTCCTTGGTGGCCTCCTGGCTTTCACGCAGCCATTCGCTCATTGCTCTGCCAGTCTCTCTGGGAGGGGTGGAGCTTGATGCTGTCAACTCTTCCTCCTGCCTCTGTTGCAAGGCCTCATAGCTCAGCTTCACCTGTGAGGTAAAAGAGGTCAAACACTTCAATCTGTAACAAAGTACAATGCATTTTTCTCAGATGTGACACTAACAGGCCTGCAAAGGTGAATTTTCAGACATGACTTACAGTCTTGAGCTCTTGGCGCAGCTGCTGGTTCAGGTTGGACGATTCCTGAAGACGAACTTCTAAAGCTGCCATCTTGTCCTCTTTAATCTGGAGAGATTTTTTCAGAGATGACTCAAACTCTGACTCCAGCATCTTGAACCTGCTGCATAGAGGAGAGAAGCTCTGTGACATTATAACACTCCACACTTCTTACCATATTCCCTTCAAAAGTTACAGGATGGTAACTCCAAGTCGTATGTAAGCACCTGTTGTCTGGGGCCTCCTCTTCAGCCAGCTGTGTACCTTCCTGGTTCAGGGCCTTCATTTCCAACTCATGGGCCAGCCTCTCCAGTTCATTGTCTCTCTGCTGGGTCTTCAGCTTCTCGCTCACCAGTTCCTAAAGATGTACAGTATACCTGGATTACACGACAGAGTCTGTTTTCATACATTCATTTTACAGTATTTTTACTTGCTTTCATCATTTTTTTTTTTTCAAAATAAATGTTTGTACTTAGAGTTGGATGAGTTGTGGATCTTTGTGATATCTTGCATCTGACCAAATCATAAAATCTATCAAAGGTAAAATCCTCTGTGTGCCTCTGTAAAAAATGTGCACACTGCAGCTGTAGCATTATCAGTGAAACGTCAGGGCAGGTCAGGGCAGATTATGTCTTCAGTCAGTGTAAATTCGTCAGCACCTCTCTGAGGGTGGCCAGGGTCCTCTGGTCGATAGCTGTTTGCTTGGTCAGTTCTCTGTTGTCTCCCTCCAGGCCTTTGACCCTCTCAGCGGTCTCCCTTAATGCCTCCACCTCCTTGACAAGAAAGCGCACCTCCCTTTCCAGGCCAGCCATACAGACATTGCTGCTGTCTAAGTTGGCTTCCTGAATTTCAGCCTGAGACAGAGGTAGAACAGAAGCCATGTTATTAAAGGGCAGTGTAATCTTTCCAAACAGTATCCCTTATATAAAAGCCTACCTACCTGCTGGCGGAGCCTTCTATTCTCTTTCTCTAGCTGCCTCTTTTCCCTCTCCAGGACTGTGGTTTCTTGCTCCAGGCTTTGCTTCTCTTTTTCTAGTTGCTCCAGGCGGCGTGCAGAGATCTGAAGTTCTTCTAAAGAGGCCTGCAGACTCTGGTTCTCCGCCTCCAGTTCCTGAACCTCTGCCTCTAGCCGCTGAACTTTGCGGTCTAAATAGATGGAGGGCAGAAGAAGAAATAAACTAATTAGTACATGCATGACAGCATGATTGCAATCTTTAATGTTTTTTTGATCTACAGAACCTACCAGTGTTGTCGAGGGAAGTCTGTAGATGCTGATTAACCGTGTCCAGGGCCCTGCACTTGGCCTCCAGCCGCTGTGTGTGCTTGCTGGCGTAGGAGGAACGTGTTGGCAGACCTGTGAAGATGCTGTCATGGCAGGGACTCCTGCTCTTGGAGCCAGGGGAGTGATCACGCGATCCCACAAAACAATGGAGCCTGTTGTGACTGTTTTCTAAGACTTCCAGGTCCGACATCAGTTCTTTGAAATGATCTCCACTGTCTGTGTCCTCTAGCTGTCCTTTCTCCTGAATATGAAGGTCTGGAATATCTGTGAGGAGGATCTCACTTTGGTCTCCTTCCAGCTCTTCTGTGTTTAGCAGCTGATGGCAGTTTGAATCTCCGTTCAGTATCGGCTGTATTGCTGTTCTGAGCGGGAACACATTAGCGCTGTTTTCCATATTTGAGCGGGAGGTTTGCAGACTGGTGGGCTCATCTGTTGATGAGATGCAGTTGTTGGTGCTACGCCTCACCTGGCAGACATGGTCACACTCAAGGTGGAGGCTATGTTTGGGCTGTGTGCTGTTGTTCATAGAGGCAGCTCTGAGTTCCTCTATGGTCCTTAAGAGACTTTGGTTCTCCTTCTCCAGCTTCAGCATCCGACTGCAGGTCTTCTCACTCACCTCCTCGCTAAGAGTCAGCTGACCTTTACACAAACACATGATGGCAATTAACTGAGGGAGGTGGGGACGTGAGACAGACAGAATGAAAGACTAGCTGTGAACACTTCAAGGAGGCGTGAAGCTTTTCGTATGCAGAGTGAGACACACTTCAGTTCACTAGCAGCGGGATCAGTTGCAGCTTCAATATTAGGGACATACCAGTGTTTAAGTTCACATATGCAGTTATTATACATCATATATACTGTACAAAATCCTAGTAATTCATTTGCTTTAACAAAGACACATTACTGAGATAAATCTGTAAATCCTAATTTACAGTGTTTGGTGAAACCTCTCCTGATCCATGCACACCCAGTGAAGGAGCTGATAAGCTCATGTTTCAGCATACATTCAAACTGCATGCACATAGCAAGTACTAGTAAATTAAAGCACACATGCAATCAATCCCATCCACTAACTCTCCCATTACTTCACCATACGGTATCAACAGCTCTTACCCTTAGAGTTGTCAGTGGTCTTAGAGAGCTGCTCTAACTCCCAGCCCAGGTGCTGGGACTCCTCCATGCTCCTCCTCTGAGCCAAACACAGAGCCAGGTTCTCCTCCTGCAGCTCCTCGACACGCCTCCGGTCTGCCTCCCTCTCCTGAAGTGACGACACAAAGTATCAGCTGTCCTGTCCGAGTCCTGTCCAGCTGCTGAAAGGACTAGACGACCTTTTAATCTTAAAGAGGACTTTGCTTTCTAGCTGTTTTTGAATGTGATACAAGGTAACACAAAGATAACAAAGACAACACATCCTTGTGTGCAGATGTCTGACCTGCTCCATGTCGTGGACCCGGGCCTTCAGCAGCAGACTGTGCTTCTCCAGCTGGTGGATTTTATCTGAGCGTGCCCTCCAGCCTGCCAACTGATCCTCCAACACCTCTTTGGTCTCCTGTAGCACCCTGTTATCCTCCTTTAGCTCCTGAAACACAAAACACCTCTCAGATTTATATATATTTTAACTTCAACACATGAAAAGTTGCTCTTTATCTCCATCTTTCAATTTTCTTGTCCATCTCTGATGAAAGCTCACCTCATCTTATCACGCAGTAAATCATTTAAACTTTTGCTGGAGCAGAGTACTCAGTGATTGCTAGAAGTTTTAGAGTTGGGACTGATCCGATCCAATATTTGTATGGGGTGCTGATACTGATGCTATTCACTTATCGGATATCAGACTGACCCAGATTCCAATCTACTTCCTGTTAACTTATTTCATAGGGTCTTTTGATAGTGTAGATATTTATTTCTCTACATAGTTCTTGCACTTTTATTTCAAATATTCATTGAAAACCCTATGAAGGAGTTTGCCATTGCACCCTTTGAAATTCCATCCATCCATTTTCTATACCGACCATCCCTTTCGGGGGTTGCGGGGGGGCTGGAGCCTATCCCAGCTGTCAACGGGCGAGAGGCGGGGTACACCCTGGACCCGGCGCCAGTCAATTGCAGGGCAACATATAGAGACAGACAACATTCACGCTCACACTCACACCTAAGGACGATTTAGAGTCACCAATCAACCTAATGAGCATGTTTTTGGTCTGTGGGAGGAAGCCGGAGTGCCCGGAGAGAACCCACGCATGCACGGGAAGAACAAGCAAACTTCACACAGAAAGGCCCGACCCGGGAATCGAACCGCCGACTTTCTTGCTGTGAGGCATGCGCATTACCTGCTGTGCCGTGCAGTAACCTCTTGTGATTTTTGAACTTGTATAGAAATTGATTTATTAGCAGTTGATAATGCATTACTGTGTAATTGATGTGCTCAAGCTTTTTTAAGTACAAATATTTATATGTGTAGCCTTTTTAACCTATAGTTCAAACAAATTGCTTTGGAGTGCATTTAAATCTAATGCATAGCCTCATGTAACCTTACTACCAGCAACAACAACAGCAGTAATAATAATAGTAATAATAATGACAATGGAGAAAAAAGAGCTTTGGCATCAGTATCAATGACGGAATTCAGGTATTGAAATCAGATCGGGACTGAATAAAGTAGATCAGTGCATTCAAGTTCCAACCATATATCAAAAAATGTATGTCTCAAAATTTACTGCTAAAGCACTTATGAGACTGCATCAACCTCCACTTTGGCTTTGTAGAACTCCATCTTGTGCAGCTGCTCCCTGTAGCGTCCCACTTCACTCTCCAGCTTGTCTGCCTTCATGGCTCTCTCTCTCTGCGCGTCCAGCTCGTCACGGTAGGTGCGGGCTGCACGGGCGTCTACGAGCAGCTGGGAGTTCTGATGAAGGTTCACACAGAAGCATGATTTATAGCAGTCAGCTCACGCAACCATTCTTTTTCAACTAGTCTTTACTGTGGGAAATTTCCTCAGAAGAATCTTTTCCATTAAAACTACACCAAATGACAACCTGCACTCTGAAAGGTGTGGCTCCTTGTGACGAACCCACAGAGAATAATCACCCAACGCTGCAATTCCCCTTTAGCTTTCCCTTCTGTTAGCTTTTTCTGTCATTTAGCTCATTGCTTTGGTGTTACAGACAGCTACTTTATTGCTTTGG
The DNA here is from genome assembly GCF_039877785.1 of Chaetodon trifascialis. Lineage (NCBI taxonomy): Eukaryota > Metazoa > Chordata > Actinopteri > Chaetodontiformes > Chaetodontidae > Chaetodon > Chaetodon trifascialis. The sequence continues at coordinate 21,930,622 of NC_092057.1, forward strand.
TTCTCTCTCACAGCTCTCATCAACCTCATTTTGAGGTGCAGCAGGCTGCTGTTTTTAGAAGGCAGTTATGATGAACCCACTTTACGGTATCGGCCAGACACCAAACGGCACACAGACAGGGTTAGGGTTAGTTAGAGATTAGCTGGTGGAGCGTTTAGCAGCTAAAGAGCCAGATATTTCCCTCAGAAGTTTTCACTGGACATTCATCAGGCGGACACAAACATGACTATGAATGAATGGTAATGTCTAAATATGCCTATAGATAAGCAGCTGTTGGCATATTAACCTGTTCCGCTGCCCCAAAGTGACTTAAAAAAATCAGTTCACCCCGCTTTAATTTCCAGTGTGGTCACTGGAAACCATGCTAACTTGCCTAGGCCACACACTCTGATTCAGACAGATCCACATTAGCTTTAATTGTGTCTCTGAGTCCGAGTTTGTAGGTTGACATTTGCTGTCATTAAGTGCTTCTCTGCAGCAAACGATGGTGTGTAGTAATCTGTGTAATCTGCAGAGCGGTCAGGAGGTTACTGTGTGTCACCATCAGAAGGAGCTGCCATCTATCCTTCTATTCTTCAAACCTCCTGCTGGATCCTCTTCAGCTCAGCCTCCATGTTCTCCAGCTCATGTCTGCAGTCCAGCATCTGCTCACTCTTCTCCTCTCTGGTGGTCAGATGTGCAGTGCACAGACACAAGCATGTGTGTTGGTTAGTTATTAGCAGTTACTGCTTTTCTCCAATACTTTTATGTATATTTAAACACACCAAATGACCAAACACATGACGGAGCACATATATACACATACATCCCCTTTCAGTCAATTTGTTTTTAATAGTTTTTCTATTTTCAAATGCTGAGTGGCAAATTCCAAATGATAAGTAGACTCTATTAATGAGAATATAAAGCTCAATAAAACCCCATTTTAGCTTCTTTCCCATGTTATTGAGCCATTGCTGGTTCAGATCTATGCATATGAAAGAAGTGAAAGGCCAGGGCTGTTCAGAAGCTCAAAGTCAAGCCATACAGATAAGTTTAAGGGATATTGTGTTTGCTCAGAGGCAGCAGTATGTGAATCTGAGCATCCCAACAAGACAGGACAATACAGCCGAGAAGATGGGATGGAGAGCAAAGATGGAACTGAGGTCTTGATCGGATCAGGGTTAGTGTGTGTGTGAATGTGTGTGTGTGTGTGTGTGCATGCAGTGCTGAAATTCAGAGGCAATGTGGGTCAGTGGTAGTGCACAGCCATGGAACCTGCCAAGCAGGCAGTAATGTGGGCCAAACTCCCCAGGGCTTCTCTTATCCTGTAGTATCTCTCTCTCTCTCTCTCTCTCTCTCTCTCTCTCTCTCTCTCTCTGCCTCTCATTCACTCTGTATTGGCAGTTCCCCAGAGGAAAGACTAACTCTTTACCAGCAGCCATCCTGACAGAGAAACTCATACTATAGCAAGAGACAATATTAAACCCAACAATCACTTGCTGTGGGAATGGACAACTTCTATCACTTGTGTGTATTCCCACACCAATAGAGCTCAGAGCAACAGTTTGATAGGCACTGGCACGTCTGCTCAAAGATGCTTTTATGAGGGTGAAATTTCAAAGGAATCATTTTTTTCTGTTCACCTAATTGCATGAACTAAATGCAGAGGCTTTTTATACTACTTCTCCCCAGACACTCTCTCATTTAACTGCATTGTACTTTATTTTTCTCTGTTCACTTGGTACTCACAGTTCTTGTCTCAGTCGTCTGATCTTGGCCTTAGAGTCGGCCAACTCCACCGCCAGGTGTTGCTGACTCCCCGCTTGCTGCTGCTGCAAGCTGGGAGAGTAGCTGGCAGACTGTGGGCTGGAGGGGCTATTGAGCAAGCTAATCACACCTTCCTTCTCCTGCATTAGATCTGATATAGTCTGCAAAAAAGACAGGTTACAGATTACCTTTAGCATACGACTCAATACGCTCATTCTGAGTAGAATTGTAGAAACTTGTCAATTGAAACAGCTTCACTTACTACAGAGAAGTTTCTACCAATATACAACTTCATATACAAAACATGTGTGGATTCATACATAAGTTGGCAAACTCACAGAAACCAAGCAGGTAATACGCATCTCTTAAACAAGCAGAATAAAAGATGTACGACAATCAAATATACCTCTAGATGGGCGTCCCTCTGGTCCAGCAGATGCCGGAGGTGTGTGGCCATGTTCCTCGCCGCGGCCTCCAGCTCATCTGGGTGCACCTCACTGGACTCCAACCACTGCAGATCCAGCACGTTCACCTGACTGTGGGTCAACTGGTAAACATGGGAAGGGACACTCAGCATAGTAGGAAAAACTATGATGTATAATGTGATACAAGCACAACTACACACATTTTTTCTGCTGCGGCATTTTGAAGTAGTGTCACATAAAGTCAGGTACCTCCTGAATATGTGCAGCTATGGCAGCTTTCGTGTCAAAGTCAAGCGTCTGGATCCTCTCAATGTACTCCTCCTTCTTCTCACACTGGATATAAAAATAGAAAGACGTTTAGATCTTCACAGCCCACGCAGTCTGTGTCAGGTTTCTGCACACAAACCGTCAGCCTTTACCTGGACTGCACATCCTAACAGCAGCAGCAAAAGCTTCTTTATTTCCTCGACACTTTGTTCTGTGGGGAAAGGAAAAAAGTTAATTGTATGAAACAAAACTGTGAGTTTGAGGCAGTGAGGGCTGCTGGCATGGATTGAAGTCGAAACGAGTGTAAGCTGGTGAATTTGGGTCACCCCGTGCCAAAGCCTTACCATCACAAGCCAATGTGGTTATCAGACTGATAGAGTGCAATTGAATTACAACTGTATCAGAAAGAGCTAAAGCAGTTTGTCTGTGAGGAAATACTATCACTGCTGGGAAGCCTGTTTTGAGGAAAAATTACCCTTTTCATTGATCATTATTTATTCACTTGCTTTGTATTGTTGCAATGCAATTAATAATTATGTCAATACTAATATTTCAATTTAGTTTCATTGGCGAGGTTGTCTTCTTAATTTTTCAAATAAATCATAAATCACTCTTAATTAAACTCTTCATTTTCTCTTTTAATTTGACCTATCAAGCAATGAGCCACCAAAGTTTTACACATGTCCTAATCCAAGGTGAATGATGGGAAATCAATGCAGTGCTTATTGAGTATCAGCACACAGACTAATCAGGCTTCCAACCGAACACTGACTTAGCAGCTCCAATAGAGAGGAGAGACGAGGAATAGTCTGAGAGTCCTTTAAAAGAGCATACCACAGTAAGGATTCCTGCCAAGCAGAAACACGTTTGGCAAAGGGATCATGATTAGTTGTCTCAGATTATCCTGCAAAAAAAGAAAGAGAGAGAAACAGAGAGAGAGATGAGGGAGATGGGTTGAGAAAACGGAAGATCAACACATTTAAGGCCAAACTGAAACAAGGACAGAATACAACACTTCTTGAGGTCTAGCCAAAGTGCCTGAATGGACAGGGGCGTATGTATGTACAGCACATAGCAGCTGCTTTAACACATGTAAAGAAACCCAGCCAACAAATGGAGGAGTGCTCTGAATGGGTGGATGACAGAGCCAGTTTCCCTGGTGCAGGGTGAAATCCACCAAAACTGTTTGGTACAGCCTTGCATCAGGCTGTAAGTGGCTTGTGTTCATGCATGTGTGTACAGTATGTGCGCTGTGCAGTGTAACAGTGGTTTTTAATAGCTCCTAATGATGATAAGTGACCCTGTACAGTTCAGGAAGCTATTACTAATCCCCATATGCAAGGAAAGCTGCAGTTGACTGGAGTCATTTAGTCTTTGATGTAAAAGTCTGCACCAACAGTCGTGTTTTTCAGCGACCGCCACCGTGACCCGTTCAGGAAAGCTCAACTGACTGACCATGAATCTCCCATCATCCTCTCCTTTGCTAGCTTAATGTGGCTTGACCAAGACAGCGACCATGGTAAACATTAGAGCAGCTAAAACATGACCACGTTAGCATTGTTATTGTAAAAATCTCAGCATTTTGACATTAGCGTGTATCTCAAAGCACCATTGCAACAAAACAGAGGCTAACAGAGCTGCTAGCACGGCACTCTTCAGTCTTATTTTTCATCCAGTGGAGCAGCCGAGTGCTTCAACTGACCCGACAGCATAAAAATAACCCACATCTGACCAGAATGGGTGTGACGTTTCCATGACAGACCTACATCCACTTTTACTGAAGTGTGCTTGATGAAGAGTTATCTTTACATGAGCAAAGGCACAAATAAAAAGCTGCAGTGTCTTAAATAAGGTGGCAGGCATACATAAATTATGATGTTTTTCCCTAATGTTAGTTACTTGTACTGAGAGACGAAGTAAATGTTACTAAGTTTAGCAGGAGTCACTGCAGCCGAAACAGTGATTAGACAAGCCATTGTTGATATCAGATATACTGTTAATCTGCGGTAACAAAAACGATATAAGGCCGTCATTCCTTTGCAGTGTCAGTCTGAAGAAGAACTTGATGGTCCTGTCCTAATTGAAAGCACTGTTCTTGTGATCTTAACAGATTTTAACAAAAGAAAGCTTAGCTCCAACTGCACTTAATCACTTTGACACAGATGGAAAGTCCAAGATTCAACTTCAGCGGAGTCTGCCCATGAATCTCATGACTTCATGTGTCACTTTAAAGCTCCATCTGCCTGTGGCTCAGACTGCAGCTTTACTCCGGCCCTCTGCAGTGCTCCAGCCTCACTCCTGTGCTGATTACACAGATGTGTACATGGCGGATATTTAGGGCATGCATCTTAAGAGGAACTAGTTGATCTGCTGGGACACAAGTGCTACCAACTATCTGCTCTGCGCATGTGTCAGCCAGTGCGTGCGTGATGGATGATGCAAATTGAGGTAGGGCTGAAAAAATCCAAATCAAATGTTGAGATATCATAATCCGATGCAGATGGAAAGCTTTGCAGCCTGAAGCTTGGATGTGTTGTATGACATATTATACAGCTGAGAAGCAAAACTCACCAGATAAAACGTCTTGATTTGCTGGATGAGGAAGTTCAGGTTCTGGATCCTCTGACCTGCATCGCTGCTCGCTTTGTTTGCACTCTGAGGTGTAGCAGGGGGATTTCTGATGATGGAACACAACATACAGTAAACGCATTTCACTTGACATTTCTGCTATTCACATACAAACAAACGGTTGTCAGTGGAATGGAGTGAGAGGAAGCTGCGAGCTGGCACAAGTCTTGGCTCAAGGATCACCCTGAAAACTTGTATGAGGTCTCTATTCATTCCTAACTTTAGCCTGTGTGACGTCATTCCTTTCAGCCAACAAACTGGGTTGTTTTCGAGCCAAACAGGGTGGCATGAGACTTTCCACCCAAAGGAGACCCTTTCGCTGGATGCTTGGTATGTTGGCTCAGGCCCACTGTAGTCTGGGCTTGAACTGTAATACATTATACTTGAAATGTTTTTCAATTTCATGCTGTTTTATAGGTCAGACTTCACCTTGTTGCTCAGAAAAGGGAATAAATGCATTCTACGCCTGGGAAGAAAGGCAGAGAGACAGACATCATGGATGAAAGGGAGACAGAGATGCTGCACAGTGCATCACATCTTTTAGCCTGCCTGTCTTCATCTCTGTGCTGTTTTTCCTCTTTCTGGGCCTCCTCCTCCCTCCCATCTGTGTCCCAGTGCTGCTAAACACCAGCAACAAGGCCCTAATCCCATAGGGTCTCCCAATCCAGGAGATTATCCCGCCTGTTGCCCTCCCCTCCCCTCCCCTCCCCTGGGCACAGAATTGTTTTGCATTTAGAGCTGGTTATTGTGACCCTGGGGGATAAGTGGGATGAATGGATACTGTAGACTTGGGGTGGCTAGACAGCATTATCCACAAGTGCATTGGGTCATCAGTTTTTTACCCTTTGTTTGCAACTCTTCAATTTCAGTCCTTACTCTACCGTGAAGAGTCATTTCATCCTGACAGGGCAGCTACAGTAAGTGTTAGCTCACAGAAGTCTTCAACACATCGCAAACTGCCACAGGACCATAAGTCGCTGTTTGTGAAGGGTGAGGGTAATTCTCTCAGAACATAAGGCACCCCAATCATAATCTCTTAAGTAGCATCTTGACAGTGTCTGATGGACCTCATGACTGGGCAGATATGGTCCATTTGTTCTTCTAGGTGATGCCCATTTGTTCTTCTAGGTGATGCCCATCGGTGTTGGTCTCAGTATCTGTAACATTCATGCTAATTCTACCATTTCTTCAGAGAAACCCTAACCTGTAAGTAACGAGGGAGTTGCATTTAAAAACTGCTGCAGACTACAAAGATCCCCTTTATTGCTGCAGAGTGACAAAGCCGGTACTGTTGGTGTCTGGATAAGAATGCAGGCAGAAGCTTGGTACTGTATCAGAGGCTGCTACAGATGGCGTGAGGAGAAGAGACACCTAAATCTTAAAAAAAGAAGACTTTCATTGGGATGATGTCTAGTATTTGAATAATGTGCAACCACTGACATTTCATCCAAGCCTCTTCCCTTTAAACCTCACAGTTAATCACAACTTAATGATTGATGCAACATCAAGCTGCAACAGATAACAGCTTCAAAACACAGGCTGCTAATCTGAATATCCATCTGGGCCACCTCCATTAGAAATGTGACAAATGACATATAAGCTGCAAGAACAAAGCTGGCATGAGGTGACTTACATTTGTGCCATTATGTCATTCAGAAAGACTCCATCCAGCAATTCAGAAAAGTCCAAGTGCGCGCCCGCATCATGTGGCACAAATGTCTTCACCTAAAGAAGAAAGACAACGCAGGATGAGAGGCTTGATATCACAGTGTCTGACAGGAAATCACTGCCTCCCGCATGACTTACCCAAGTGACAAGTGGGCTCAGCATGAACTGATCCAGACAGGGCAGAAAAACTCCACTTTCCATCGTCGCCGAGCTTGTGGGTGATCGGTCTGGACAGAACATCCCAGCTGTTTCAACCAGGAACCGGCTGGTGGCGACCTGGCAGCTACATTCTCCTCAGAAGTGAGCCAGTCCTGCAGAAGTGCACCATTCAGGTCGCCCCATCCATCTTCTTCAAAACTAGTTGAGAATGTCTTCTTGCCACTGCGGCTGAGATGCTCGGCGTTTTCTCTCACAGGGCTCCGCTTGCAACAGCTACATCCACACCATCCCGCAGTCGGTGTTCACGCACAGTCCTGTCCGCATTTTGTCCCGCAACACCACACACAAGCTAACACATCCTCCTCTCTGCTGCAAAGGCATCTGCCGACAGTCCCCCCACAACCCCTCCTCCTCCTCCTCCTCCTCCTCCTCCTCCCAGCCTCCCTGCTCGTCACACAGGAGTTAGCACTGATCTGTGAGTGACTCTTAAAAAATATTAAGCAACCAAAAGTGACACTTTCAGCCAAATGTGCTAATTCCCTTTAAAAAAAACTCAGAGTCTAGGCAGCAGAAAACGACATGTTCCGCAGCAGAAGTGCTAAAAGAGCTATCTGAAATATCTTTGCCTCTAATCTGTTACCATGACGACGGCGCCCCCAGCCGTCCCCATCAGCAGCAGCCTGTTTTTCACGCGACAACAAAAGCAACAGTGCTGCTCACACACCCTCTGCGACCACCGCCTCAGATGACGATCCCAGAGCCGGAGCAGAAGTAGGATACGTGGCCACGGGCAACGACAACATGTTGCAAAGTTTTGAATGTGTGTGTGTGTGTGTGTGTGTGTGTGTGTGTGTGTGTGTGTGTGTGTGTGTGTGTGTGTGTAATTATTATCACCTGATTAACAATTACAAACATAAAGTTTTCTTTTGTAAATTCCCTGAACATGATTACTGATGATGAAGCCTAATATGGTTTTAAAATGAATAAGTTGAACTCAGCTCTAATAATAAAAAAAAAATCATGAACTGGATCTGAAAGGGTGTATTTTATCCGAGACAGATGGATGGCAGTTCATATATGTGATGAGGTTCTTTCCTCTGAACACAAAGCCTCCAGTTTAATCATGCCAAACTTTGCTGCCAAGCTAGGAACTGACTGGATGGTGCAATGGCATCATCTTGTGTTCAAGACTGGTATCGCACCTGGACTCTGGTGCTGTCCGAGATGTCTGTTATAGATACTGCAAAAACCTTATAATACTATCCTGTTTTTTTCTGTACATTAAAGGTGTACATAATATGTTATAATAAACAAGCCAAACAAAATTAAATTCTAATAAATTTGACAAATTCTTGAAGGGAATCATATAATACAACAGTCTTGCTCCAGCATAAAGCCCTTGTTCATGGAAGTTGTTGTTTGCCTCACACTTTTGTAGGATGTACTTTGTGGTGCTGTTGGACTGTAATGCAAACACAGAGATATGTTTCCATTATTTACTGTAGTCTACCCCCACTGTTGGACAAAACAATAAAAACACCTGTCAGAGTAACGCTGCCAAGTTCAGCAGCACCACAAAAATGTGAAATGACCTGCGCACCCACCCACACATGTACACGCACCCACCCACCCACCCACACACACACACACACACACACACACACACACAAACACACAAATGCACACACTCATGTTTAAGCATTTTTGGGGACATTACGTAGGCTTACATTCATTTTCTGGAGACTTACCTGAACCTAACCAGAACCACTATGTGCATAACCCTAAGCCTTACCCTAACAAATGCACACACACACGCACGCACGCACGCACGCACGCACGCACGCACGCACGCACGCACACAGAGCTGCTGTGTTGTGTTGTTTTTGTTATGATGATATGATTTATTTAGAAGAATGACAAAGATTTAATAAATGTGATAGAAAAAAATGCCAGATAAGAGATGTTTTCACTCATTTAACAGCCCGTTTATAATTATACTACAGGTACTACAGTATAGTTTCTAATGTTATTTGACATAAAATTAAATCCAAGTACTCAATTTGATGTACTGATTAGACTACTGGAATTTGATTCCACTGGTTTGATACTGTAATCCTGTGTGTGGGTGGTGTGTAGGCCACTGTTTGCTAACACACCACCAGGCTAAATTTGGTTCATGCAGTCTATTGCACAGACTTCAAATGAAAGTAAATTCATGTTTTGGGCTGTTTCTAGTCTAACAGAGTAATTCCTTGGACATACTGGAGTTACTCTGTTTCAGCAACAAGTGGCTCTGTTATTCCAATAATCCAAAACTATTTGAAATGTGGTGTAGGTGCAAGTTGAGAAGGTTATATTACACACACTGGCCTTGTTAGATACAACTGTGTCCACATATGTTTTCTAATTACATGAAAACTGTGAAGGCCTTTATTTAAACCCAACAACAGGATCAGATTCGGGTAGTCAAGAGGCCTCCTTATTTAGTAACTACCTTGCAGCTTGTTAGTGGTTCTGGTGAATGGAACATGTGAACAATGGTTGGGGAGCTACATTAGTCAGTGCTGATAGAAAACTGCACATCAGGAAACAAATTCAGGAGAAGGCAAGACACAGACATGTCAGTCTCATTATTATCTGTTGAGAAGCACCTGGCCTTGTTTTATTGGGACTAGTGAAGAGATAGAAAAAAAAAGAAAATAACAATAATTAGGAAAAGGGTACATTTTATGAGGACGGATGGACATTTTTAATGAAATGATAAACAGCTGCTGTTATGTCTGTAAAACTATAACATAAGCCTTTCTGTGTGAGGTAACCACATCAATTAAAACTGCAGGAAGTTTAGCATTAGAGTCCTAAATGCTATACAAATCCAAAAGTATTAAAAAAAACATATAAAATACATATTAAAACTGTTAAAAAAAAAACTCATCATGATTAAATACTAAATGTGATTTGTTGTGGTTGTAAATGAAACTGATTTTTGTTGTTTGATGGGACATGTTTCTGGATTTACAGTAAATAAGGTTCACATCGAGCATATTGATTTTATAATCAGCATATTGCTTGTTCCAGTATATAGTGTGAATATGAATATTTCTTTCAATATTCATGCAGCATAGCATGCTCATATAACAGTCAACAATTCGTTAAGCAGTTCAATACTATTACTGTACTTGCAGCTGAGTCAAAGTATTACCTCAGCATTTTCTTTATTAACTTTTAAAATAACGTGGTGTTCAAGTCTAATAGTGTAAACCACATTCTCATATTGTGTTAATGTGTCGTATAATCTACCATATTCAGCCTTATGAGCATTTAGGATATTTAAAGACATTGTATAAAGGCTTGTTTTACTCGTTTTCCTCCTTCGCCTCCATGTGAATTTTGGCTTGATGCAGATTTCTGTATTTTCCCTGCTGATCTTTGTTTCCTTGCAGACTCTTAGCGTAACGTGACCTCCAGTCTCTCTCAAAAGCAGCCTTGACGCGTTCCAGGATTGTCACTCCTCTCTCGTGAAGATCATTTTTCATCTTGACCACCAGCCCAACTCCTGCGTTATAAGCAAAGTCACTGCCAACCCAGTCGTGGCTACCTGTGAACAAACAGCAAACATTACGTTTTGTGTCTGTAACGAGTCTCTCTGAATAAATCTGCCAACCAGCACTTTTAAAGCTCATTGACTGACACTTTTGATGTTGTTAGCTTAATCTTAACAAAAAACAATATGTATACAATGAACAGTTAGCACTTTAATGAAGAGTTATGTGGTGGACTTTTTCTTGTCTTGTCTTCCTTTTTCTTTACTTGTCCCCCCCAACTCTGTGACCTGTCTGACAGCTCTCAGCTGGCTGGAAACAGAAGTGACCTTGCTTGTGGGAGAGCTTCTGTGTGTTTGGTTTGAGCTCAGCCTCTGACTGAAAGAGCTCCCCACAGACTCCAGCTCTCTCTGTTATTTCCTCCCACTTTCTCTCCTTTGTCTTGTCGTGTGTGTGTTGATGAAGCAGATTCACAAAGCCCTGGGAGCTTGTTGTTTCCCCCTTTTTTCAGTCTTTGTTTGAAGCTACGCAAACTGTCTGCTGGCTGTAGCTTCATA